>NW_012310435.1:0-2404 GCF_000151885.1 Dipodomys ordii | reverse complement strand
CTTGTTTTTCTGCTTCTTCTGCTGCTTCTCCTTCTGCTGCTTCTTTTACTACTCCTTGTGCTTCTCTTTTTGCTTCTCCTTCTGCTTCTGCTTCTTCTGTTTCTCCTGCCTGAATTTCTGGTTCTACTTCTTCTGCTGCTTCTCCTTCTGCTTCTGCTTCTCCTTCTGCTAATGTTTCTGCTTCTTCTGCTTCTTCTCTTTCGGCTACTCCTGCTTCTGCTTCTTGTCTTTCTCCTGCTTCTCTTTCTGCTTCTCATTCTGCTTCTGCTTCTCCTTCTGCTTCTCCTCCTTCTCCTTCTCCTACTTCTGCTTCTGATTCTTCTGTTTCTCCTGCTTCTCCTTCTGCATCTCCTTCTGCTTGTGCTTGTCCTTATGCTTCTGTTTCTGCTTCTCCTTCTCCTTCTTTTGCTTCTCCTTTTGCTTCTGCTTCTTCTGCTTTTCCTGCTTCTCCTCCTGCTTCTGCTTCTTCTGCTTCTCCTGCTTCTCCTTCTACATCTTCTTCTGCTTCTGCTTCTCCTTCTTCTGCTTCTCCTTCTGATTCTCCTTTTGCTTCTTCTTCTTCTGCTTTACCTGCGTCTCTTTCTGCTTCTCCTTCTGTTTCTCCTTCTCCTTCTTGTTCTTCTGCTTTTCCTTCTGCTTCTGCTACAACTGCTTCTGCTTCTACTTCTTCTGTTTCTTCTGCTTCTCCTTCTGCTTTTGATTCTCTTTCTGCTTCTGCTTCTCGTTCTGCTTCTTATTCTGCTTCTTCAGATTCTGCTTCTTCTGCTTCTCCTGCTTCTCCTTCTGCTTCAGGTTCTCCTTCTTCTTCTTCACATTCTTATGCTTCTGCTTCTCCTGCTTCTGCTTCTTCTGCTTTCCCTCCTTCTCTTCCTGCTTCTCCTTCTCTTTCTGCTTCTCCTTCTGCTTCTGCTTCTTGTCCTTCTTGTGTTTCTTCTGCTTCTGCTTCTCAAGTTTCTGCATCTCCTGCTTCTCCTTCTGCTGCTCTTTCTGCTTCTCCTGCTGCTTTTCCTTCTCCTGCTCCTTCTTCTGCTTCTCTTTCTGCTTCTCCTTCTGTTTCTCCTACTCCTTCTCCTTCTCGTTATTCTGCTTTTCCTTCTGCTTCTGCATCTTCTGCTTCTTCTGCTACTGCCTCTGCTTCTTCTGTTTCTTCTGCTTCCCCTTCTGCTTCTCCTTCTGCTTTTGCTTCTCTTTCTGCTTCTGCTTTTCCTTCTGCTTCTCCAGATTCTGCTTCTTCTGCTTCTCCTGCTTCTCCTTCTGGTTCAGGTTCTGCTTCTGCTTCTTCGGCTTCTTCTGCTTCTGCTTCTCCTGCTGCTGTTTCTTCTGCTTCTCCTGCTTCTCTTTCTGCTTTTCCTTCTGTTTCTGCTTCTCCTTCTGCTTCTTCTCCTTCCTATGTTTCTTCTGCTTCTCCTGCTTCTGCTTCTCCTGCTTCTCGTTGTGCTTCTCTTTCTGCTTCTCCTTCTCCTTCTTCTGCTTCTCCTTCTGCTTCTGCTTCTCCTTCTGCTTCTGCTTCTGCTTCAATTTCTCCTTCTGCTTCTCATTCTGCTTCTGCGTCTTCTGTTTCTTCTGCTTCTCCTGCTTCTGCTTCTCCTGCTTCTCCTAAAACTCGTGCTGCTTCTCTATCTGCTTCTCTTTCTGCTTCTCCTTCTCCTTCTTCTGCTTCTCCTTCTGCTTCTGCTTCTCCTTCTGCTTCTGCTTCAATTTCTCCTTCTGCTTCTCATTCTGCTTCTGCGTCTTCTGTTTCTTCTGTTTCTCCTGCTTCTGCTTCTCCTGCTTCTCCTAAAACTCGTGCTGCTTCTCTATCTGCTTCTCTTTCTGCTTCTCCTTCTCCTTCTTCTGCTTCTACTTCTGCTTCTGCTTCTCCTTCTGCTTCTGCTTCTGCTTCAATTTCTCCTTCTGCTTCTCATTCTGCTTCTGCGTCTTCTGTTTCTTCTGCTTCTCCTTTTTCTGCTTCTCCTGCTTCTCCTACTTTTCGTGCTGCTTCTCCTTCTGCGTCTCTTTCTGCTTCTGCTTAAACTTTTGCTTCTCCTACTCCTAATCCTTCTGTTTCGCCTTCTCCTTCTCCTTCTTCTGCTTCTCCTGCTTCTCTTTCTGCATCTTCTTCTGCTTCTGCTTCTCCTTCTGCTGCTTCTTCTGCTTCTGCTTCTCCTTCTTCTGCTTCTCCCTCTGATTCTGCTTCTTATGCTTATTCTTTTTCTTCTGCTTCTGCTTCTCCTGCTTCTGCTTCTTCTGCTTCTACTGCTTCTCCTTCTCCTTCTTCTTCTCCTTCTCCTTCTTCTTCTTCTTCTTCTTCTTCTTCTTCTTCTTCTTCTTCTTCTTCTTCTTCTTCTTCTTCTTCTTCTTCTTCTTCTTCTTCTTCTTCTTCTTCTTCTTCTTCTTCTTCTCTTCTGCTGCTCTGCTTTCCTGA
>NW_012310434.1:0-2404 GCF_000151885.1 Dipodomys ordii | reverse complement strand
AGCAAAAGCAGAAGGAGAAGCAGAAATAGAAACAGAATGCAGAAGAAGCAGTTGCAGGAGAAGCAGAAGCAGAAGAAACAGAAGAAGCTGAAGAAGCAGAAGGAGAACCTGAAGCAGAAGGAGAAGCAGAAGCAGCAGAAGCTGGAAAAGCAAAAGCAGAAGATACAGAACAAGCAGAAGAAGCAGAAGCAGAACGAGAAGCAGAAGAATAAGAAGGAGAAAGAGAAAGATTAGGAGTAGGACGAGCAGAAGCAGAATTAGAAACAGAAAGAGAAGTAGAAGGAGAAGCAGAAGGAGAAACAGAAGAAGCAGAAGCAGGAGAAGCAGAAGCAGAATGAGAAGCACAAGAAGGAGAAATTGAAGGAGAAGGAGAATGCGACGGAGAAGCAGAAGGAGAAGTAGGAGAAGCAGAAGAAGGAGAAGCAGGAGAAGCAGAAGCAGAAGAAACAGAAGAAGGAGAAGAGCAGAAGCAGAAGGAGAAACAGAAGCAGAAGGAGAAGCAGAAGAAGCAGAAGCTGAAGCCGAAGAAACTGAAAAAGCAGAAAAAGAAGAAGAAGCAGAAGAAGAAGAAGCAGGAAAAGCAGAAGAAGAAGAAGGAGAAGGAGAAAGAGAAGTTTTAGGAGTAGGAGAAACAGACGGATAAGCAGAAGCAGAAAGAGAAGGAGAAGGAGAAAGAGAAGCAGGAGAAGCAAAGAAGCAGAAGCAGGAGAAGCAGAAACAGAATGAAAAGCAGAAGAAGGAGAAATTAAAACAGAAGAAGATGCAGAAGGAGAAGCAGAAGCAGAAGCAGAAGCAGAATGAAAAGCAGAAGAAGGAGAAAGAGAAGGAGTAGCAGAAGGATAAGAATAAAGAGAAACAGAAGGAGAAGCAGGAGAAGCATAAGCAGTAGAAATAGAAGAAGCAGAAGCAGAAAGAGAAGTAGAAATAGAAGGAGAAGCAGAAATAGAAGCAGAAGAAGCTGAAGAAGTAGAAGCAGAATCTGAAGCGGAAGGAGAAGTAGAAGAAGCAGAATCTGGAGAAGAAGAAGGAGAACTAGAAGGAGAAGTAGAAGCAGAAAGAGAAGCAAAAGCTGAAGGAGAAGCAGAAGAAACAAAAGAAGCAGAAGCAGTAGCAGAAGAAGCTGAAGATGCAGAAGCAGAAAGAGAAGCAGAAGGAATAGCAGAATAACGAGAAGGAGAAGGAGAAACAGAAGGAGAAGAAGAAGGAGAAGCAGAAGGAGAATCAGGAAAGGCAGAAGAAGCAGAATCAGACGGAGAAGCAGAAGAAGGAGAAGGAGAAGCAGAAGCAGAAGAAGAAGCAGACGAAAAGCACAAGGAGAAGGAGATGCAGAAGGAGAAGCAGGAGAAGCAGAAGAAGCAGAAGCAGAAGGAGAGAAGAAGTAGAAGAAGCAGAATCCGAAGAAGCAGAAGCAGAAGTAGAAAGAGAAGCCGACGAAGAGAAGCAGAACGAGAAGCAGGAGAAGCAGAAGAAGCAGAAGCGGGAGAAGCAGAAGAAGAAACAGAAGAAGGAGAAGGAGCAGAAGCAGAAGGAGAAGGAAAAGCAGAAGGAGAAGCAGAAAGAGAAGCAGGAAAAGCAGAAGAAGCAGAAGCAGGAGAAGCAGAAGCAGAAGAAACAGGAGAAGGACAAGAAGCAGAAGCAGAAGGAGAAGCAGAAACAGAAGGAGAAGCAGAAAGAGGAGGGGAAGCAGAAGAAGCAGAATCAGGAGAAGCAGAAGCATAAGAATCCGAAGAAGCAGAAGCAAAACCTGAAGCAAAAGCGGAAGCAGGAGAAGCAGAAGAAGCAGAATCTGGAGAAGCTGAATGAGAAGCTGAAGGAGAAGCAGAAGCTGAAAGAGAATCAAAGCAGAAGGAGAAGCAGAAGAAACAGAAGAAGCAGTAGAAGTTGCAGCAGAAGCAGAAGGAGAAGCAGAAAGAAAAGCAGAAGAACGAGAAGGAGAAGGAGAAACATAAGGAGAAGCAGAAGGAGAATCAGAAGGAGAAGCAGAAGAAGCAGAAGGAGAAGCAGAAGCAGAAGAAGCAGAAGGAGAAGCAGAAGGAGAACAGAAGCAGAAGAAGCAGCAGAAGGAGAAGCAGAAGCAGAAGAAGATGCAGAAGGAGAAGCAGGAGAAGCAGAAGAAGAAGAAGAAGCAGAAGGAGAAGTAGAAGTAGGAGAAGGAAGAGTCGCAGAAGAAATAGGAGAAGTAGAAGGAGAAGTAGAAGCAGAATGAGAAGCAGAAAGAGAAGCAGTAGAAGCAGAAGAAGCAGGAAAAGTAGAAGCAGAAGATAGAGATACGACGACGAAGATGAAGATGACGATGATGATGACGATGATGAGATGAGATGATGATGATGATGAGATGATGACGATGACGACGATGAGATGAGATGATGAAGTAGGACGATGATGTCTGCCCTTCCCCTTTTCT
>NW_012310433.1:0-2404 GCF_000151885.1 Dipodomys ordii | reverse complement strand
CATCCATCAACCCATCCACCCATCCATCCATCCATCCACCCATCTACCCATCACCCATCCACTGTCCACCCATCCACCCATCCACCCATCCATCTATCCATCCGTCCACCCATCCACCGGTCCACCCATCCACCCATCCATCCACCCATCCATCCATCCACCCACCCATCCACCCATCCATCCATCCATCCACCCATCCATCCATCCACCCATCCATCCACCCATCCACCCACCCATCCCCATCCATCCATCCATCCATCCATCCATCCACCCATCCATCCATCCATCCATCCACCCACCCATCCATCCATCCACCCACCCATCCATCCATCCATCCACTCGTAACTCAGTGAGGCACTTCCTGTGTTCATTCCCTTTATTTCCAGAGGTCAGGGAGGCCCTGGGATGGGTCAGGTCTTGGCCTTGTGTCCAGTGTCCTTCTGTCTGTCTGTCTGTCTGTCCGCAGGTCAGTTGAAGGCGGGCAGGCTGAAGAGCTCGGGTTGTATGTCACCCAAGGAGGGCAGCAGCAGGGTGGCCCCGGCCGTTGAGTTCGGGGTCGAGCTGGACGCTGGGCACCATGACCACCTGCATCCCCGCTGCCCGGGCGACCGCCATGCCGTGGGGCGTGTCCTCCAGCACCAGGCACTGCGGGGTCAGAGGGCAAGAGAGACACGCGGAGTGAGAGGTCGGCCGGGGGGTGGGCCGGGTCCCCAGTGTTGGAGGGAAGGAAGGGGGGAAGGAAGGAAGGAAAGAAGGAAGGAGGGAAGGAGGGAAGGAAGGAAGGAGGGAAGGAAGGAAGGATGAAAAGGAAGGATGGAGGGAAGGAACAAGAAGGAAGGAGGGAAGGAAGGAAGGAAGGAGGGAAGGAAAGAAGGATGGAGGGAAGCAAGGAAGGAGGGAGGGAAGGAAAGAAGGATGGAGGGAAAGAAGGAAGGAGGGAGGGAAGGAGGGAAAGAAGGAGGGAAGGAAGGAGGGAAGGAAGGAGAGAGGGAAGGAAGGAGGGAGGGAAGGAAGGAAGGAGGGAAGTAAGGAAGTAGGGAAGGAAGGAGGGAGGGAAGGAAGGAGGGAGGGAAGTAGGGAAGGAAGGAGGGAAGGAGGGAAGGAAGGAGGGAAGATGACCGTTGAGCCACGGCGTGCCTACTGGCATGTTCTCTGTGTGATTTCGAGGCCTCCCCCACCCAGGGCCTGGTGTGGGCCAGGTGAGCACTGTGCCAAGGAGTCTCCCTCCCTGTTCCCCTGGGGCCGTCTGTCCATCCGTCTCTCCATCCGTCCATCCGTCTGTGTGATTGTGTGTTTGTCCGTGTCTCTCTGTCTGTCTCTGTGTGTCTGTCTGTCCCTATATCTGTCTGTCTGTGTCTCTGTGGTCGGTCTGTCTGTTCTGTTCTGTGTATCTGTCTGTCTGGACTCTTATGTCTGTCTGTCTGTCTCTGTCTGTGTGTCTATGTGTGTCTGGCCATGTGTCTCTGTGTCTGTCTATCTGTGTGTGTCTGTCTCTGTATCCGTCTGTCTGTCTATATGTCTATTTGTGTGTCTCTGTAGTCTGTCTGTCTGTGTGTCTGTCTGCGTATGTATGTCTATCTCTCTGTCTGTCTATCGGTGTGTGTCTGTCTGTCCGTGTCTCTGTGCTCTGTCTGTCTGTCTGTCTGCCTGGTCTGTGTATCTGTGCGTCTGTCTGTGTCTATCTGTCTGTCTGTGTGTCTATCAGTGTGTCTGTCTGTGTCTCTGTGGTCTGTCTGGTAGGTCTGTGAATCTGTGTGTCTGTCCCGTCTCTTGTGTCTGTCTGTCTGGTCTCTGTGTCTGTGTGTCTATCTCTCTGTCAGTGTGTCTGTCTGTCTATCAGAGTGTCTGTCTGTCCGTGTCTCTGTGGTCTGTCTGTCTGTCTATGAGTCTGTCTCTGTGTCTGTGTCTCTATCTGGTTTGTCTGCCTGTCGGTCTGTGTGTCTATCTGTCTGTCTGTCTGTCTGCATGTCTGTCTGGTTTGTCCATGTGTCTATCTGTGTCTTTGTGTCCGTCTCTGCGTCTATCTGTGTGTCTCTGTGTCTGTCTGTCTGGTCTGTGTATCTGTGTATCCGTCCATGTCTGTCTGTCTGTGTGTCTCTCTGTGTGTGGTCCATGCAGTGGACCCAAGGCCCGAGGCCTCGGTTTACCTGGTTGACGTGGGGGTGGGGGAATGAGGAGAGAACCTGCAGGTGCAGGCCAGGAAGATGTCCGGAGAACCTGCGGGCGCAGGCCAGGAAGATGTCCGGGGTGGGCTTGCTGGCCTTGACCTCGGGGTCATCACCCAGCACCACGTGGTGAAAGGCACCGAACAGCTCCCGGTGTGCACTGGTCTTGGCCTGGTAGGACTCAGTCCCTGAGCTGGTGGCCAGGGCGAAGGGGATGCTGTGCTTCTGCAGGTGGAGGA
>NW_012310432.1:0-2404 GCF_000151885.1 Dipodomys ordii | reverse complement strand
CAGAAGGAGAAGCAGCAGAATTTTGTTGAAAAACAAGCAGGAGAAGCAGAAGCTGAAAGAGAAGTAGAAGCAGAAGAAACAGAAGCAGAAGAAGAAGCAGTAGAAGCACAAGAAGCAGAAGCAGGAGAAGCAGAAGCAGAAGATAAAGAAGAAGCTTAAGAAGCAGAAGCAGAGGGAGAAACATAAGAAGGAGAAAGAGCAGAAGAAGGTGAAGCAGAAGGAGATGCAGAAGCAGAAAGAGAAGCAGAAACAGAGGGAGAAGAAGAAGGAGAAGTTGGAGAATAAGAAGAAGCATAAACAGAAAGAGAAGGAGAAGAAGGAGAAGGAGAAGCAGAAGGAGAAGGACAAGCAGGAGAAGCAGAAGAAGCAGAAGCGGGAGGATCAGAAGAAGAAGATGAAGAAGAAGAAGAAACAGAAGAAAGAGGAGCAGAAGGAGAAGCAGAAGCAGAACGAGAAGCAAAAGAGAAGCAGAAGAAGCAGTAGCAGGAGAAGCAGAAGCAGAAGAAATAGAAGAATCTTATGAAGCTGAAGGAGAATCTGATGCAGAAGGAGAAGCAGAAGCAGCAGAAGCTGGAAAAGTAGAAGCAGAAGAATCAGAACAAGCAGAAGAAGCAGAAGAAGAACGAGAAGCAGTAGGAGGAACAAGGAGAAAGAGAAGGATTAGGAGTAGGAGAAACAGAAGGATAAGCAGAAGTAGAAAGAGATAGGGAATGAGAAGGAGAAGCAGGAGAAGCAGAAGATGCAGAAGCAGAATGAAAAGCAGAAGAAGGAGAAATGGAAACAGAAGAAGATGCAGAAGGAGAAGCAGAAGAAGCAGAAGAAGCAGAAGCAGGAGAAGCAGAAGGAGAAGCATAAAGAGAAACAGAAGGAGAAGCAGGAGAAGCAGAAGCAGGAGAAGCAGAATCAGAAGAAATAGAAGAAGGAGAAGAAGCAGAAGCAGAAAGAGAAGCAGAAACAGAAGGAGAAGCAAAAATAGAAGCAGAAGAAGCCGAAGAAGCAAAAGCAGAACCTAAAGCAGAAGGAGAAGCAGGAGAAGAAGAAGAAGCAGAATCTGGAGAAGAAGAAGGAGAACCAGAAGGAGAAGCAGAAGCAGAAAGAGAAGCAAAAGCAGAAGGAGAAGCAGAAGGAGAAGCAGAAGAAACAGAAGAAGCAGAATCAGTAGCAGAAGAAGCTGAAGATGCAGAACCAGAAAGAGAAGCAGAAGGAATAGCACAGGAACGAGAAGGAGAAACAGAAGGAGAAGCAGAAGGAGACGCAGGAAAAGCAGAAGAAACAGAAGCAGACGGAGAAGAAGGAGAAGGAGAAGCCGAAGCAGAAGAAGAAGAAGAAGGAAAAGCACAAGCAGAAGGAGATGCAGAAGGAGAAGCAGGAGATGCAGAAGAAGCAGAAGCAGAAGGAGAAGAAGAAGGAGAAGAATCAGAATCAGAAGAAGCAGAAGCAGAAATAGAAAGAGAAGCCGACGAAGAGAAGCAGAACGAGAAGCAGGAGAAGCAGAAGAAGCACAAGCGGGAGAAGCAGAAGAAGAAGAAACAGAAGAAGGAGATGGAGCAGAAGCAGAAGGAGAAGCAGAAAGAGAACAGGAAAAGCAGAAGAAGCAGAAGCAGGAAAAGCAGAAGGAGAAGAAACAGGAGAAGGACAAGACGCAGAAGCAGAAGCAGAAGGAGAAGCAGAAACAGAAGGAGAAGCGGAAAGAGAAAGAGGGGAAGAAGAATAAGCAGAAGCAGGAGAAGCAGAAGCATAAGAATCCGAAGAAGCAGAAGCAGAACCTGAAGCAGAAGGAGAAGCAGGAGAAGCAGAAGAAGCCGAATCTGGAGAAGCAGAATGAGAAGCTGAAGTAGAAGCAGAAGCAGAAGCAGAAAGAGAATCAAAAGCAGAAGGAGAAGCAGAAGAAACAGAAGAAGCAGAAGCAGTAGCAGTTGCAGCAGAAGCAGAAGCAGAAGCAGAAGGAAAAGCAGAAGAACGAGAAGGAGAAGGAGAAACAGAAGGAGAAGCAGAAGGAGAATCAGAAGGAGAAGCAGAAGAAGCAGAAGGTGAAGCAGAAGGAGAAACAGAAGCAGAAGAAACAGCAGAAAGAGAAGCAGAAGCAGAAGAAGATGCAGAAGGAGAAGCAGAAGAAGCAGAAGCAGAAGGAGAAGTAGAAGAAGGAGAAGGAGAAGGAAGAGCCGCAGAAGCAATAGGAGAAGCAGAAAGAGAAGCACAAGCAGAATGAGAAGCAGAAAGAGAAGCAGTAGAAGCAGAAGAAGCAGGAAAAGCAGAAGCAGAAGAAAGAGAAGTAGACGAAGAAGAAGAAGAAGCATATGAGAAGCATAACGGAGAAGCATATGGAGAAGTATAAGGAGAAGCAGTAGAAGCAGAGAAGCAGAAGCAGGAGAAGCTGATGCAGAGAAAAGAATAAGCAAAAGAA
>NW_012310431.1:0-2404 GCF_000151885.1 Dipodomys ordii | reverse complement strand
TCACTCCTTTTCTGCTTCTCCCTCTGATTCTTCTTCTTCTTCTTCTTCTTTTTCTTCTGCTTCTGCTTCTCCTGCTTCTGCTTCTTCTGCTTCTACGTATTCTCCTTATGCTTCTCCTTCTCCTTCTCCTTCTCCTTCCCCTTCTTCTTGTTCTTCTTGTTCTTCTTGTTCTTCTTGTTCTTCTTCTTCTTCTTCTTCTTCTTCTTCTTCTTCTTCTTCTTCTTCTTCTTCTTCTTCTTCTTCTTCTTCTTTTTCTTCTGCTTCTTCTTTTCCTGCTTCTTCTGCTTCTACTGCTTCACTTTCTGCTTCTCATTCTGCTTCTGCTTCTGCTTCTGCTTCTCCTATTGCTTCTGCGGCGCTTCCTTCTCCTTCTCCTACTTCTACTTCTCCTTCTGCTTCTGCTTCTTCTGCTTCTCCTTATGCATCTTCTTCTGCTTCTGCTTTTCCTTCTGCTGCTTCTTCTGCTTCTGTTTCTCCTTCTGCTTCTCCTTCTGCTTCTTCTGCTTCTCCTTCTGATTCTCCTTCTGCTTCTCGTTCTTCTGCTTTTCCTTCTCCTTCTCCTTCTGCTTTTGCTGCAACTGCTGCTGCTTCTGCTTCTTCTGTGTCTTTTGCTTCTCCTTCTGCTTTTGATTCTCTTTCTTCTTCTGCTTCTGCTTCTACTTCAGCTTCTCATTCTGCTTCTCCAGATTCTGCTTCTTCTCCTTCTCCTGCTTCTCCTTCTGGTTCAGGTTCTGCTTCTGCTTCTTCGGATTCTTATGCTTCTGCTTCTCCTGCTTCTGCTTCTTCTGCTTCCCCTCTTTCTCTTTCTGCTTCTCCTTCTGTTTCTGCTTCTCCTTCTGCTTTGCTTCTTGTCCTTCTCCTGTTTTCTGCTTCTTCTTCTCCTGCTTCTGCTTCTTCTGCTTTTCCTGCTTCTCTTTCTGCTTCTCCTTCTGCTCCTTCTCCTTCTTCTGTTTCTTCTTCTTCTGCTTCTCCCGCTTCTGCTTCTTCTGCTTCTCCTGCTTCTGGTTCTGCTTCTCTTCGTCGGCTTCTCTTTCTATTTCTGCTTCTGCTTCTTCTGATTCTGCTTCTTCTCCTTCTTCTTCTCCTTTTGCTTCTGTTTCTTCTGCTTCTGCTGCTTCTCCTTCTGCATCTCCTTCTGCTGGTGCTTTTCCTTCTGCTTCTTCTTCTGCTTCTCCTTCTCCTTCTTCTGCTTCTCCGTCTGCTTCTGCTTCTTCTTCTTTTCCTGCTTGTCCTTCTGCTTCTCCTTCTGTTTCTCCTTCTTGTTCTTCTGCTATTCCTTCTGCTTCTCTTTCTGCTTCTGCATCTTCAGCTTCTTCTGCTACTGCTTCTGCTTCTTCTGTTTCTTCTACTTCTGCTTCTCCTGCTTCTTCTGCTTCTCCTGCTTCTCTTTCTGCTTCTCCTCCGCGTCTGCTTCTCTTTCTGATTCTGCTTCTCATTCTGCTTCTCCAGATTCTGCTTCTTCTGCTTCTCCTGCTTCTCCTTCTGCTTCAGGTTCTGCTTCTGATTCTTCGGATTCTTATGCTTCTCCTTCTCCTTCTCCTTCTTCTGCTTCTCCTTCTGCTTCTACTTCTCCTACTGCTTCTGCTTCTGCTTCTGCTTCTTCAGCTTCTCCTGTTTCTTCTGCTTCTGCTTCTCCTGCTTCTTCTGCTTCTCCTGCTTCTCTTTCTGCTTCTCCTTCTCTTTCTGCTTCTCCTTCTGCTTCTGCTTCTCCCTTCTGCTTCTGCTTCTGCTCTTCTTCTTCTTCTTCTGTTTCTTTTGCTTCTGTTTCTTCTGCTTCTTCTTCTTCTGTTTCGCTCATTCTACTTCTGCTTCTCCTTCTTCTCCTCTTTCTGCTTCTACCTCTGCTTCTTCTGATTCTCCTGCTTCTACTTCTAGTTCTCTTTCTGTTTCTGCTTCTCTTTCTGCTTCTGCTTCTCTTTCTGCTGCTCCATCTCCTTCTCCTTCTTCTGCTTCTCCCACTGCTTCTGCTTCTGCTTCATTTGCTTATTCTTTATCTTCTGCTTCTCCTGTTTCTGCTTCTTCTGCTTCTACTGCTTCTCCTTATGCTTCTCCTCATGCTTCTTCTTCTTCTTCTTCTTCTTCTTCTTTTACTTCTTCTTCTTCTTCTTCTTCTTCTTCTTCTTCTTCTTCTTCTTCTTCTTCTTCTTCTTCTTCTTCTTCTTCTCTTTCGTCTGCTTCTGCTTTTCCTGCTTCTTCTGCTTCTACTGGTTCTCTTTCTGCTTCTCATTCTGCTTCTGCTTCTCCTTCTGCTTCTCCTATTCCTTCTGCTGCCCTTCCTTCTCCTTCTCCTTCTCCTTCTTCTGCTTCTCCTGCTTTTGCTTCTTCTGCTTCTGCTGCATCTCCTTCTGCATCTTCATATCTAGTTCTGCTTCTCCTTCTGCTGCTTCTTCTGCTTCTGCTTCTC
>NW_012310430.1:0-2405 GCF_000151885.1 Dipodomys ordii | reverse complement strand
TACAGCGGGGACACAGCGTTACACAGTGTGGTACAAAGCTGTGGACTCAACTTTGACAAAGTGGGGGCACAGCCGGACACAGCGGGACACAGTGGGACACAGCGGGGAAAAAGCGTGAGACACAGCAGGGGACAGAGAGGGTGACAGCAGGGGACACAGCGAGGAAACAGTGGGACACAGCGGTGACACAGCGGGGACTCAGGGGGTGACACAGCGGGACACAGCGGGGGACACAGCGGGACACAGCGCGGGACAAGGCGGGACACAGTGTGGGACAGAGCTTGGGACACAGCGAGACACAGCGGAGACAAAACTGGGCACAGCGGGGAACAAAGATGGACACAGCAGGGACGCAGCGGGGAAACAGCGTGACACAGCAGGACATAGCGGGACACAGCGGGGGACACAGCGAGGACACAGCGGCACACAGTGGGGGACACAGCAAGGATAGAGCGGGAATCAGCGGGGGACACAGCAGGACATAGTGGGGGACAGAGCGGGACACAGCGGGACACAGCGGGGGACACAGGATGGACACAGCGGTACACAGCGGGGGACAGATCGAGGACACATTGGGACACAGCGGGGACACAGCGGGACTCAGCGGGGGACACAGCAGTACACAGCGGGACACAGCTGGACACAGCAGGGACACAGCGGGGGACACAGCGGGACACAGCGGGGGACACAGAGGGGGACACAGCGGGGAAAAAAGCGAGGCCACAGCAGAACACAGCGTGGGACACAGCGAGGACACAGCGGGACACAGCATCGATACAGCGGGGACACAGCGGGACACAGCGAGGTACATAGCTGGGGACACAACGGGACACAGTGGGGGCACAGCCCGACACAGCGGGACACAGCGGTACACAGCGGGGACACTGCGGAAACATAGTGGGACACAGCGGGGTACACAGCGGGACACAGCGGGACACAGCTTGGGACACAGCGGGGACAAAGCGGCAGACAGCAGGGGACACAGCGAGGACACAGTGGGACACAGCGGCGACACAGAGGGGACTCAGCGGGACAAAGCGGGGGACACAGCGTGACACAGCGGGACACAGCGGGGGACACAGCGGGGGACAGCAGAGACAGAGAGGGGCCAAAGCGAGACACAGCGGTGATACAGCTGGACACAACGGAATACACAGCGGGACACAGCGGGCACACAGCGGGGACACAGCGGGCCAGAGCGGGACACAGCAGGGAACACAGGAAGGAAACAGCGGGACCCAGTGGGACACATCATCGATACAGCGGGACACAGCGGGGTACACAGCTGGGGACACAACGGGACACAGCGGGGGATACAGCGAGGACACAGTGTGACCCAGCAGGACACAGCGTGGACACAGCGGGGACACAGTGGAGACTCAGCGGGGGACACAGCGGGACACAGCGGGGGACACAGGGATGACACAGCGGGACACAGCGGGAACACAGCTGGACACAGCGGGGTACACAGTGGGACACAGGGGGCACACAGTGGGGACACAGCGGGGGACACAGCGGGACACAGCGGGTCACAGCGGGGGACACAGCGGGGGACACAGCGGGGGACAGCAGAGGACAGAGTGGGGACACAGCGGACACAGCGGGGTACACAGAGGGACACAGCTTGCACACAGTGGGGACACAGCGGGACAAAGCAGGACACAGCGGGGACAGAGCAGGACAGAGCGTGACACAGCGAGGACACATTGGGACACAGCGGGACACCGAGGAACTCAGCGGGAGACACAGCAGTACACAGCGGGAAACAGTGTGACACACCGGGGAGACAGCAGGGACACAGTGGGGGACACAGCAGGACACAGCGGGTCACAGCGGGGGACACAGCGGGACACAGCGGGGGACACAGCGAGGACACAGCGGGACACAGTTGCGACACAAGGGGACTCAGTGGGGGACACAGCGGGGGACAAAGCAGGACACCACGGGACAGTGTGACACAGCGGGACACAGCGGGGACACTGCACGGACACAGCGGTACAAAGCTGGGGACACAGCGGGGACTCAGCGGGGGACACAGCGGGGGACAAAGCGGGACACCATGGAACACAGCGGGTCACAGCGGGAAACAGCGGTGACCCTGTGGGGACACAGCGGGACCCAGTGGGGGACACAGCGGGACACAGCGGGGACTCACCTGGGGACACAGCTAAGAACAAACTGGGACACCACGGGACATAGAGGGACACAGCGGGACACAGCGGGGACACTGCAGGAACATAGCGGGACACAGCGGGGGACACAGGGGGACACAGCGGGACACAGCAGGGACAGAGCGGGACACAGCGGGACACAGCGGGGACACTGCGGGAACATAGCGGGACACAGCGGGGTAAAAAGCAGGACTCAGCAGTGGACACAGCGGGAACACAGCTGGACATAGCGGG
>NW_012310429.1:0-2405 GCF_000151885.1 Dipodomys ordii | reverse complement strand
TGGGACACAGCAGGAGCACAGCAGTATATTTTAGCAGGAAACATCAGGGGACACAGCGGGACACAGCGGGGGACACAGGGAGGACAGAGCGTGACACAGCGGGGACACATCAGGGACTCATCAAGGGACACAGCGGGGTACAAAGCGGGGGACACTGCGAGACACAGCGGGGAACACAGCGAGGACACAGCGGGACCCAGCGGGACACAGCGTCGATACAGCGGGGGCACAGCATTACACACCGGGGTACACAGCTGTGGACACAACGGGGCACATCGGGGGACACAGCAAGGACTCAGCGAAACACAGCGTGGGACACAGTGAGGACACAGGGGGACACAGCGGGACACAGCAGGAACACAGCAGTAGACACAGCGGGAAACGGCGGTGACCCTGCGGCGACACAGCGGGACACAGCAGGGGACACAGCAAGGACACAGCGGGACACAGCAGGGGACACAGCGAGGACACAGCGGGGTACACAGCGGGGGACACTGCGAGACACAGCGGGGAACACAGCGAGGACACAGCGGGACCCAGCGGGACACAGCGTCGATACAGCGGGGACACAGCGTTACACAGCGTGGTACACAGCTGTGGACACAACGGGACACAGTGGGGGCACAGCGGGACACAGCAGAACACAGTGGGACACAGCGGGGACAAAGCGTGAGACACAGCGGGGGACAGAGCAGGAGACAGCGGGGGACACAGCGAGGACACAGCGGGACACAGCGGGGGACACAGCGGGAGAGAGCGGGGGACACAGCGGGACACAGCGGTGGACACAGCGGGACACAGCGGTGGACACAGCGAGGACACAGCAGAACCCAGCGGGACACAGGGTTGATACAGCGGGGTCAGAGTGGGCCACAGCGGGGTACACAGATGGGGACACAACGGGACACATCGGAGGACACAGCAAGTACTCAGCGGAACACAGCGTGGGACACAGTGAGAACACAGGGGGACACAGCGGGACACAGCTGGACACAGGAGGAACACAGCAGTAGACACAGCGGGACACAGCAGGACACAGCGTCCATACAGCGGGGACACAGTGTTACACAGCGTGGTACCCAGCTGTGGACACAACGGGACAGAGTGGGGGCACAGCGAGACACAGCGGGACACAGCGAGGACACAGCGGGACACATTGGTGACACAGCGGGGGACACAGCAGGACACAGCAGCGGACACAGCGGGGGACACAGCAGGACACAGCGCGACACAGCGGGGGACACAATGGGGACACAGCGGGACACAGCGGGGGACACAGCGAGGACACAGCGGAACATAGCAGGGGACACAGAGAGGACACAGCGGGACACAGCGAGACACAGCGGGACACAGCGTGGACACAGCAGTACACACAGCGGGACATAGCAGGGGACACAGCTGGGGACACAACGGGACACACCTGGGGACACAGCTAGGACAGAGCGGGAAACAGCAGGACACAGCAGGGACACAGCGTCGATACAGCGGGGACACAGCGAGACACAGCGGGGAACACAGGAAGGAAACAGCGGGACCCAGTGGGACACAGAGTCGATACAGCGGGACACAACGGGGTACACAGCTAGGAACACAACGGGACACAGCGGGGGACACAGCGAGGACACAGCGGGACACAGCGGGACACAGCGGGGGACACAGCGGGACCCAGCGGGAGACCCAGCGAAGATACAGCAGGACACAGCGGGGGACACAGGGGGACACAGCGGGGAACACAGCGGGGGACACAGCAGGACACAGCGGGGAACACAGCGAGGACACAGCGTGGACACAGCAGTCGATACAGCGGGCACACAGAGTTACACAGCATGGTACACAGCGGAGGACACAGTGGGACACAGTGGACTACCCAGTGAGGACACAGCGGGAACAACAGGGGACACAACGAGGACACAGCGGGGGACACAGCGGGGGACACAGCGAGACACAGTGGGGAACACAACGAGGACACAGCGGGACACAGCATCGATACAGCGGGGACACAGCGTTACACAGCGTGGTACACACTGTGGACACAACGGGACACAGTGGGGGCACAGCGGGACACAGCGGGACACAGTGGGACACAGCAGGGACAAAGCGTGAGACACAGCGGGGACAGAGAGGGAGACAGCAGGGGACACAGCGAGGAAACAGCGGGACTCAGCGGTGACACAGCGGGGACTCAGCAGGGGACACAGCGGGACACAGCGGGGGACACAGCGGGACACAGAGGGGTCCACTGCGGGACACAGTGTGGGACAAAGCGTGGGACACAGCGAGACACAGCGGGGACAAAGCTGGACACAGCGGGGTACACAGAGGGACACAGAAGGGACACAGCGGGGAAACACCGTGACACAAAAGGACACAGCTGGACACAGCGGGGTACACAGCGGGACACAGCG
>NW_012310428.1:0-2405 GCF_000151885.1 Dipodomys ordii | reverse complement strand
ACAACGGGGACACAGCAGGACACAGCGGGACACAGCGGGGGACACAGCGGTACACAGCGAGGACAAAGCGGGACACAGCGGGACACAGCGGGGACACAGCAGGGACACAGCAGGGACACAGCGGGGGACACAGCGGGGGACACAGCGGGACACAACGGGGAACACATCGAGGACCCAGCGGGACCCAGCAGGACACAGCGTCGATACAGAGGGGACACAGCGGGACACAGCGGGGTACACAGCTGAGGACACAACGGGACACATCGGTGGACACAGCGAGGACACAGTGGGACACAGCGGGGACTCTTCGGGAACATAGCGGGACACAGCGGGTACAGAGCGGGACACAGCGGGTACAGAGCGGGACACAGCGGGGTCACAGAGTGGTACACAGCGGGACACATCGGGAAACAAAGCGAGGTCACAGCGGGGGACAAAGCGGGACAACACGGAACACAGTGTGACACAGCGGGACACAGCGGGACACAGCGGGACACAGCGGGGGACACAGCGGGGAACAGCAGAGGACAGAGAGGGGACACAGCGGGACACAGCGGATACACAGCTGGACATAGCGGTGTACACAGAGGGACACACCGGGCACACAGCGGGGACACAGTGGGACACAGCGGGACAAAGCGGCAGACACAGAGGGACACAGCAGACACACAGCGGGGACACAGCGGGACACAGCGGGACACAGTGGGGACAGAGCGGGACACAGCCGGACACAGCGGCACACAGCAGGGGACACAGCGGGACACAGTTGGGGACCCAGTGAGGACACAGCGGGACACAGCAGGGGACACAGCGAGGATACAGCGGGGACACAGCGGGGGACACAGCGGGACACAGCGGGAAACACAGCGAGGAAACAGCGGGACACATCGTCGATACAGCGGGGACACAGCGTCGATACAGCGGGGACACAGCGTTACACAGCGTAGTACACAGCTTTGGACACATTGGGACACAGTGGGGGCACAGCCGGACACAGCGGGACACAGTGGGACACAGCAGGGACAAAGCGTGAGACACAGCGGGGGACAGAGAGGGAGAAAGCAGGGGACACAGCGAGGACACAGCGGGACACAGCGGTGACACAACGGGGACTCAGCGGGGGACATAGCGGGACACAGCGGGGGACACTGCGGGACACAATGTGGGACAGAGCGTGGGACACAGCGAGACACAGCGGGGAAAAAGCTGGACACAGCGGGGTACACAGAGGGACACAGCAGGGACACAGCGGGGAAACAGCGTGACACAAAAGGACACAGCGCGACACAGCGGGGGACACAGCGAGGACACAGCGGCACACAGTGGGGGACACAGCAAGGACAGAGCGGGACACAGCGGGGGACAAAGCGGGACATAGCGGGGGACACAGCGGGGACACAGCGGGACACAGCATGGGACACAGGAAGGACACAGCGGTACACAGCGGGGGACAGAGCGAGGACACATTGGGACACAGCGGGGACACAGCGGGACACAGCGGGGGACACAGCGAGGACGCAGCGGGACACAGCGGGACTCAGCGGGGAAAGAGCATGGACACAGCGGGGGACACAGAGAGACACAGCGGGGGACACAGAGGAGTACACAGCGGGACACAGCAGGGAAAAAAGCGAGGCCACAGCGGAACACAGCGTGGGACACAGCGAGGACACAGCAGGACACAGCGGGACACAGTGGGGACAAAGCAGTAGACACAACGGGACACAATGGCGGACACAGCGGGACACAGCAGGGGACACAGGGAGGACACAGCGGGACCCAGCGAGACCCAGCCTCGATACAGCGGGGACACAGCAGGACACAGCGAGGTACACAGCTGGGGACACAACAGGACACAGCGGGGAACACAGCGAGGACACAGCGGGACACAGCGGGACACTGCGGGAACATAGCGGGACACAGCGGGGTACAGAGCGGGACACAGCGGAACACAGCTTGGGACATAGGGGGGCACAGCGGGACACAGCGGGGGACACAGCGAGCACACAGCGGGACACAGCGGCCACATAGAGGGGACTCAGCGGGGAACACAGCGGGGGACAAAGAGGGACACCACGGGACACAGTGAGACACATCGGGACACAGCGGGACACTGTGGGGACACAGTAGGACAAAGCGGGGGACACAGCGGGACACAGCAGAACAAAGCGGGGGACAGAGCGGAGACAGAGTAGGGCCACAGCGGGACACCTCGGTGACACAGCTGGACACAGTGGGGTACACAGCGGGACACAGCGGGCACACAGCGGGGACAGAGCGGGACACAGCGGGGACAGAGCGGGACACAGTCGGACACAGCGGGACACAGTGGGGGACACAGCGGGACACAGCGGGGGACCCAGCAAGGACACAGCGGGACACAGCGGGGGACACAGCGAGGATGA
>NW_012310427.1:0-2405 GCF_000151885.1 Dipodomys ordii | reverse complement strand
GCTGAAGGAGAAACATGAAGGAGAAGCAGAAGAAGGAGAAGCAGAAGCAGAAGAAGCAGCAGAAGGAGAAGCAGAAGCAGAAGAAGATACAGAAGGAGAAGCAGAAGAAGCAGAAGCAGAAGGAGAAACAGAAGTAGGAGAAGGAGAAGGAGAAGGAAGGGCAGCAGAAGCAATAGGAGAAGCAGAAGGAGAAGCAGAAGCAGAATGAGAAGCAAAAAGAGAAGCAGTAGAAGCAGAAAAAACAGGAGAAGCAGAAGAAAGAGAAGAAGAAGAAGAAGAAGAAGAAGAAGAAGAAGAAGAAGAAGAAGAAGAAGAAGAAGAAGAAGAAGAAGAAGAAGAAGAAGAAGCAGAAGAAGAAGAAGAAGAAGAAGAAGAAGAAGAAGAAGAAGAAGAAGAAGAAGAAGAAGAAGAAGAAGAAGAAGAAGAAGAAGAAGAAGAAGAAGAAGAAGGAGAAGAAGGAGAAGCATAAGGAGAAGCATAAGGAGAAGCATAAGGAGAAGCATAAGGAGAAGCAGTAGATGCAGGAGAAGCAGAAGTAATAGAATAAGCAAAAGAAGCAGAAGCAGAAGCACTGGGAGAAGCAGAAGAAGGAGAAGGAGCAGCAGAAGGAGAAGCAGAAGCAGAAAGAGAAGCAGAAACAGAAGGAGAACAAAAGGAGAATCAGGAGAATCAGAAGAAGCAGAAGTAGAAACAGAAAGAGAAGTAGAAGAAGGAGAAGCAGAAGTAGAATCAGAAGAAACAGAAGAAGAAGAAGAAGAAGAAGAAGAAGAAGAAGAAGAAGAAACAGAAGCAAAAGAAACACAAGAAGGAGAGCAGAAGCAGAAGGAAAAGCAGAAGCAGAAGGAGAAGCAGAAAGAGAAGCAGGAGAAGCTGAAGAAGCAGAAGCAGAAGAAACAGGAGAAGCCGAAGAAGCAGAAGCAGAATCTGAAGCAGAAGGAGAAACAGAAGAAGCACAATGTGAAGCAGAAGCAGAAGAAACAGAAATAGTAGAATAAGCAGAAGCAGAAGCACCAGGAGAAGCAGAAGAAGAAGAAGGAGAAGGCGAAAGAGAAGGATTAGGATTAGGAGAAGCAAAAGGATAAGCAGAAGCAGAAAGAGACGCAGAAGGAGAAGCAGCACGAGAAGTAGGAGTAGCAGGAGAAGAAGAAGCAGGAGAAGCAGAAGAAACAGACGGCGCAGAGGCAGAATGAGAAGCAGAAGGAGAAATTGAAGCAGAAGCAGAAGCAGAAGGAGAAGCAGAAGCAGAAGAAACAGCAGAAGAAGGAGAAGGACAAGGAGAAGGAGAAAGAGAAGCAGAAAGAGAAGCAGAACGAGAAGCAGGAGAAGCAGAAGCTGGAGAAGTCGAAGCAGAAGAAACAGAAGAAGGGGAAGAAGCAAAAGCAGAAGGAGAAGCAGAAACAGAAGGAAAAGCAGAAAGAGAAGCAGGAGAAGCAGAAGAAGCAGCAGCAGAAGAAGCAGAAGCAGAAGAAGCCGAAAAAGCAAAAGCAGAACCTGAAGCAGAAGGAGAAGCAGGAGAAGCAGAAGAAGCAGAATCTGGAGAAGCAGAAGGAGAAGCAGAAGCAGAAAGAGAAGCAAAAGCAGAAGGAGAAGCAGAAGAAACAGAAGAAGCAGAGGCAGTATCAGAAGAAGCAGAAGATTCAGAAGCAGAAGGAGAAGCAGAAGGAAAAGCAGAAGAACTAGAAGGAGAAGGAGAAACAGGAGTAGAAGCAGAAAGAGAAGCAGAAGAAGGAGCAGTAGAAGGAAAAGCAGCAGGAGAAAAAGAAAGAGCAGCAGAAGGAGAAGCAGGAAATGCAGAAACAGGAGAAGAACAAGCAGAAGAAACAGGAGAAGGACAAGAAGCAGAAGCAGAAGGAGAAGCAGAAAGAGAAGGAGGGGAAGCAGAAGAAGCAGAAGCAGGAGAAGCAGAAGCATAAGAATCCGAAGAAGCAGGAGCAGAACCTGAAGCAGAAGGAGAAGCAGGAGAAGCAGAAGAAGCAGAATCTGGAGAAGCAGAATGAGAAGCAGAAGGAGAAGCAGAAGCAGAAAGAGAATCAAAAGCAGAAGGAGAAGCAGAAGAAACAGAAGAATTAGAAGCAGTAGCAGTTGTAGCAGAAGCAGAAGGAAAAGCAGAAGGAAAAGCAGAAGAACAAGAAGGAGAAGGAGAAACAGAAGGAGAAGCAGAAGGAGAAGCCGAAAGAGAAGCAGGTAAAGCAGAAGAAGAAGCAGAAGGAGAATCAGAAGGAGAAGCAGAAGAAGGAGAAGGAGAAGCAGAAGCAGAAGAAGATGCAGAAGGAGAAGCAGAAGAAGCAGAAGCAGAAGGAGAAGCAGGAAAAGCAGAAGAAGCAGAAGCAAAAGGTGAAGCAAAAGAAGGAGAAGGAGAAGCAGAGGCAGAAGAAGAAGCATAAGGACAAGCACAAGCAGAATGA
>NW_012310426.1:0-2405 GCF_000151885.1 Dipodomys ordii | reverse complement strand
GCTGGGGACACAGCAGGACACAGAGGGGAACAAAGGGGGCACACAGCGGGACACAGCGGGGGACACAGCGGGACAAAGCGGGACACAGTGGGGACAGAGTGTGACACAGCGGGGACACAGCAGGGGACACAGCGGGGACACAGCGGGGACAGAGTGGGACACAGCGGGGACACAGCAGGGGACACAGCGGGGACAGAGCGGGACACAGCAGCGACACAGCGGAACACAGCGGGGGACACAGCGGGACACATCCTGGGACAGAGCGGGACACAGCGTGGACAAAGCGGGATACAGCGAGACACAGCAGTGACAAAGAGACGACTCAGCGGGACACATCGGAACACAGCGGGACACAGCGGGGACACAGCGTGGAAACAGCCGGGGACACAGTGGGACACTGCGAGCACACAGAGGGACTTAGCGGGTCACAGCAGGACATAGCGGGGACACAGCGGGTACACAGCGGGACACAGCGAGGACACTGCGGGGTACACAGTGGGACACAGCAGAACACAGCGGGACAAAACAGGACACAGCTGGACACAGCGGGAACACAGCAGGGGACACAGCGGGGGACAGCGGGGACACAGCGGAACACAGTGGGGACACAGCGGGGGACATCAGGGAGACACAGCGGGGACACAGCGGGGACACATCGGTACACGGCAGGACACAGGGAGTACACAGCAGGACACAACGGAACATCGGGAAACACAACCGGACACAGCGGGGGACACAGCGGGAAACAGCGGGGACAGCTGGGGACACAGCAGGACACAGAGGGGAACAAAGGGGGCACACAGCGGGACACAGCGGGGGACAAAGCGGGACAAAGCGGGACACAGTGGGGACAGAGTGTGACACAGCGGGGACACAGCAGGGGACACAGCGGGGACATAGCGGGGACAGAGTGGGACACAGCGGGGACACAGCAGGGGACACAGCGGGGACACAGCGGGGACAGAGCGGGACACAGCAGCGACACAGCGGAACACAGCGGGGGACACAGCGGGACACAGCCTGGGACAGAGCGGGACACAGCGTGGACAAAGCGGGATACAGCGAGACACAGCAGTGACAAAGCGGCGACACAGCAGGACACATCGGGACACAGCGGGACACAGCGGGGACACAGCGTGAGATAGAGGGGACACACCGGTGGACAACGGGGACACAGAAGGACAGCGCGGGGGTCACAGTGGGAAACAGCGGAGACACAGGGGGACACAGGGGGCGACACAGAGGGACACAGCGGGACCGAGCGGGGACACAGCGGGGACAAAGCGGGGGACACAGTGGAGGACACAGCGGTAAACAGCGGGGGACATATCGGGACTCAGCTGGGGACACATCAAAGGACACAGCGGGTGACACAGCGGGGAAAACAGCGGGAAACAGGGGGGGACACAGCGAGGACACAGCAGGACACAGATGGACACAGCGTAGACAAAGCGGGGACAAAGTGAGTCACAGCGAGGACACAGCGGGACACAGTGGAGGACACAGCGGGGGACAGCGGTGACACACCAGCGGTCAGCGGGGACACAGTGGGACACAGCGGGACACTGCGGGGGACACAGCGGGGGACACAGCGGGGGACACAGCGGGACACAGCTGGGGACACAGCGAGGACACAGCAGGACACAGCGGGAGACACAGCGGGGGACAGCGGGGACACACATGCAGACAGCGGGGACACAACGGGACACAGCGGGGGACATCGGGGACACAGCGGGACACAGCGGGACACAGCAGGGACACAGCAGGAACACAGCGAGTCACAGCGGAGACACAGTGTGGGACACAGCGAGGACACAGCGGGACACAGAGGGATACACAGAGAGGACACAGCGTGAAACATGGGGACACAGCAGGACACAGCGGGGGACACAGAGAGGACACAGCGAGACACAAATTGGGACACAGCAAGGACACAGCGGGACACAGCGGGAAAGAGCGGGACACAGCGGTGGACACAGCTGGGGACACAGCGGAACACAGCGTGGGACACAGCAGGGACACATCGGGTTACAGCGGGGACACAGTGGGGGACACAGCAAGGACACAGCGGGACACAGAGGGATACACAGCGAGGACACAGCGTGACACATGGGGACACAGTAGGACCCAGCGTGGGACACAGCGGGACACAGTGGGGGACACAGCTGGGGACACAGCGGGACACAGCTGGGGACACAGCGAGGACACAGTGGGACACAGCGGGGGACACAGCGGGGCACAGCGGGGACACACATGCAGACAGCGGGGACACAGCTGGGGACACAGCGGGACACAGCGGGGGCACAGCAGGGACACATCGGGTCACAGCGGGGACACAGTGGGGGACACAGCAAGGACACAACGGGACACAGAGGGATACACAGCGATGACACAGCGTGACACAT
>NW_012310425.1:0-2405 GCF_000151885.1 Dipodomys ordii | reverse complement strand
TGTCCCACTCTGTCCCGCTGTGTCCCGCTGTGTCCACCACTGTGTCCCTTTGTGTCCCCAGCTGTGTAACCCGCTGTGTAACGCTGTGAATCCCGCTGTATCAAGGCTGTGTCACGCTGGGTCCCGCTGTGTCCTTGCTCTGTTATTCGTGGTGTCCCCCTCTGTCCCCCGCTGTGTCCCCCGCTCTGTCCTACTGTGTCTCCCGCTGTGTCCCGTTGTGTCCTACTGTGTCCCGTGGTGTCCCGCTTTTTTCCCACTATGTCTCCTGCTGAGTCCCCTCTGTGTCCCCGCTGTGTCCAGCTGTTTCCTCGCTGTGTCCTCCGCTGTCTCCTGCTTTGTCCCACGCTGTGTCCTACTGTGTCCCAATGTGTCCCTGCAGTGTCCCCCGCTGTGTCCTGCTGTGTCCCCCGCTGTGTCCTGCTGGGTCCCGCTGTGTCCCCCGCTGTGTCTCCGCTGTGTCCCGCTGTGTCCCCCGCTGTGTCCCGCTGTGTCCCGCTGTGTCCCCCGCTGTGTCCCAGTGTGTCCCCCGCTGTGTCCTGCTGTGTCCACTGCTCTGAACCCGTTGTGCCTTGCTGTTTCCCGCTGTGTCCCCCACTGTCCCCCGCTGTGTCCTTGCTGTATCCCTCTGTGTCCAGCTGTGTCCCAAAGTGTCCCCAGCTTTGTCCCGCTGTGTCACCGCTGTGTCCCGCTGTGTCCTCGCTGTGTCCCCCGCTGTGTCCTTCTTTGTCCCTGCTGTGTACCCCGCTGTGTCCCGCTGTGTCCCCCACTGTGTCCCGCTGTGTCCCCGCAGTGTCCCCGCTGTGTCCCGCTGTGTCCCACTGTGTCCTGTGGTGTCCCGATTTGTCCCCCGCTATGTCCCATGCTGAGTCCACTCTGTGTCCCCGCTGTGTCCCGCTGTGTCCCCCGCTGTGTCCTGCTGTGTCCCGCTGTGTCCTGCTGGGTCCCGCTGTGTCCCCGCTGTGTCCCGCTGTGTCCCCGCAGGTTCACCGCTGTTTCACGCTGTGTTCCGTGGTGTCCCGCTTTGTCCCCCGCTGTGGCCCCCCCTCAGCCACCTGTGTCCCCGCTGTGTCCCGCTGTGTCCTCGCTGTGTCCGCCTCTGTCTCCTGCTCTGTCCACCGCTGTGTCTCACGCTTTGTCCCTGCTGTGTCCCGCTGTGTCCCGCTCTGTCCCCCACTGTGTCCCCTGCTGAGTACTCTATGTGTCGCCGCTGTGTCCTGCTGTGTCCTCGCTGTGTCCCCTGCTGTCTCCCGCTTTGTCCCACGCTTTGTCCCCGCTGGGTCCCGCTGTGTCCCGCTCTGTCCCCCACTGTGTCCCCCGCTGAGTCCTCTATGTGTCGCCGCTGTGTCCCGCTGTGTCCTCGCTGTGTCCCCTGCTCTCTCCCACTTTGTCCCACGCTGTGTCCCGCTGTGTCCCGCTGTGTCCTCGCTGTGTCCCCCGCTGTGTCCTGCTGTGTTCCCGCTGTGTCCCAAGCTGTGTCCCGCTGTGTCCCGCTGTGTGCCCCGCTGTGTCCCACTATGTTCCCGCAGTGTCCCCGCTGTGTCCCCGCTGTGTCCTCGCTGTGTTCGCCGCTGTGTCCCGCTGTGTCCCCCGCTGTGCCTCGCTGTGTCTACTGCTGTGTCCCCACTGTGTCCCCCTGTGTCTCGCTGTGTCCTGCTGTGTCCTCGCTGTTTCCCACACTGTGTTCTGCTGGGTGCTCGCTGTGTCCCCCGCTGTGTCCCGTTGTGTCCCCAGCTGTGTACCCCGCTGTGTCCCGCTGTGTCCCCGCTGTATCGACGTTGTATCCCGCTTGGTCCCGCAGTTTCCTCGCTGTGTTCCCCGCTGTGTCCTGCTGTTTACCCCTCTGTGTCCCCGGCTGTGTCCCGCTGTGTCCCGCTGTGTACTGTTGTGTCCCCCACTGAGTCCCGCTGTATCCCCGCTGTGTCCCAATGTGTCCTCGCTGTGTCCCGCGCTGGGTCCCGCTGTGTCCCCGCTGTGTCCCAATGTGTCCTCGCTGTTTCCCACGCTGTGTTCTGCTGTGTCCTCGTTGTGTCCCCCGTTGTGTCCCGCTGTGTCCCCGCTGTATCGACGCTGTGTCCCGCTTGGTCCCGCTGTGTCCCCCCTGTTTCCCCCGCTGTGTCCCACTGTGTCCCGTTGTCTCCCCCGCTGTGTCCCTATGTGTCCCATGCTTTGTCCCCCTGTGTCCCCGCAGTTTCCCCGCTGTGTCCCGCTGTTTCCCACTGTGTTCTGTGGTGTCCCGCTTTGTCCCCCGCTGTGTCCCCCGGTGAGTCGCCGCTGTGTCCCCGCTTTGTCCCGCTGTGTCCTC
The DNA here is from genome assembly GCF_000151885.1 of Dipodomys ordii. Lineage (NCBI taxonomy): Eukaryota > Metazoa > Chordata > Mammalia > Rodentia > Heteromyidae > Dipodomys > Dipodomys ordii. The sequence continues at coordinate 103 of NW_012310425.1, read as the reverse complement.
CATGTGTCCCCCGCTGTGTTCCGCTGTGTCCCCCGCTGTGTCCCGCTGTGTCCACTGAATGGGTCCCGGCTGTGTCCCGCTGTGTCTCGCTGTGTCCGGCTGT
>NW_012310424.1:0-2405 GCF_000151885.1 Dipodomys ordii | reverse complement strand
CACAGAGGGGTACACAGCGGGACAAAGCTGGGGCACAGCGGGACACAGCGGGACACAGCGGGGGACAGCGGAGACAGAGAGGGGACACAGCGAGACACAGCGGTGACACAGCCTGACACAACAGAGTACACAGCGGGACACAGCGGGCACAAAGCGGGGAAACAGCAGGACACAGCAGGACACAGCAGAGACAGAGCGGGACACAGTAGGACACAGCGGGACACAGCTGGGGACCCATCGAGGACACAGTGGGCCACATCGGAGGACACAGCGAGGACACAGCGGTGGACACAGCGGGGGACAAAGCGGGACACAGCGGGGAACACAGCGAGGACCAGCGGGACACAGCGGGACACAGCGTCAATACAGCGGGGACATAGCGTTACACAGGGTGGTACACAGCTGTGGATACAACGGGACACAGTAGGGGCACAGCGGGACACTGCGGGACACAGTGGGACACAGCGGGGACAAAGCATGAGACACAGCGGGGGACAGAGCGGGATACAGCGGGGGACAAAACGAGGACAAAGCGGGACACAGCGCTGACACAGCGGGGGACACAGTGGGACACAGCGGGGGACACAGGGGGGACACAGCGGGACACAGCGGGACACAACGAGGACACATTGGTACACAGCGGGGACACAGCGTGACTCAGCGGGGGACACAGCAGTACACAGCGGGACACAGCGGGACACAGCAGGGGACACAGAAGGGTACACAGCGGGACACAGGGGGGAACACAGCGAGGACACAGCGGGACACAGCGGGGACACAGCAGCAGACAAAGCGGGACACAGAGCGGGGCTCAGCGGGACACAGCGGGGAACACAGGGAGGACACAGCGGGGACACAGCGGACACAGCGGGGGACACAGCGAGGACATAGAGGGACACAGCGGAACACAGCGGGGGACAAAGCTGGAGACAGCGGGGGACACAGAGCAGACTCAGCGGGGTACGCAGCGGGGGACAAAGCGGGACACCATGGGACACAGTGTGACACAGCGGGACACAGCGGCGACACTGCGGGGACATAGCGGGACAAAGCAGGGGACACAGCGGGACACAGCGGGAAACCGTGGGGGACACAGTTGGGGAGAGCAGAGACAGAGATGGGACACAGCGGGACACAGCGGTGACACAGCTGGACACAACGGAGTACACAGCGGGACACAGTGGGCACACAGTGGGGACACAGAGGGACACAGGGGGACACAGCAGGGACCGAGCGGGACACAGTGGGACACAGCGGGGGACACAGCGGGACACATTTGGTGACAGAGCGTGGGACACAGCGAGACACAGCAGGGACAAAGCTGGACACAGCGGGATACACAGAAGTACACAGCGGGGATACAGCAGGGAAACAGCGTGACACAGCGGGACACAGCGGGGGACACAGCAGGACACTGCGGGGGAAACAGTGAGGACACAGCGGGACACAGAGGAGGACACAGCCAGGACACAGCGGGACACAGCGGGGGACACAGCGGGACACAGCGGAGGACACAGCAAAGACACAGCGGGAAACAGCGGGGGACACAGCGAGGACACAGAGGGACACAGCGGGGGACACAGGGGGGACACAGCGGGACACAGCGGGGGACACAGCGGGACACAGCAGTGGACACAGCGGGGGACACAGCGGGACAAAGCGGGACACATCGGGGGACACAGCGAGGACATATTGGGACACAGCGGGGACACAGGGGGACTCAGCGGGGGACACAGCAGTACACAGCGGGACACAGCGGGACACAGCAGGGGACACAGAGGTGTACACAGTGGGACAGAACGGGGAACACAGCGAGGACAAGGCGGGGGACACAACGCGACACAGCGGGGGACACAGAGGGGTACACAGTGGGACACAGCAGGGGACACAGCGGGACACAGTGGGGGACACAGCGGGACACAGCGGGACACAACGGGGGACACAGGTGTTACACAGTGTGACACAGCAGGACACAGCGGGGGACACAGCGAATACATATTGGGACACAGCGGGGACACAGCGGGGACACAGCGGGACTCAGCGGGGGACAGAGTAGAACACAGCGGGACACAGTGGGGACACAGCGGGGACTCAGCGGGGTACAGAGCGGGGGACACAGCAGGACACAGTGGGGGACAGAGCGTGGGACACAGCGAGACACAGCAACGACAAAGCTGGACAAAGCGGGGTACACAGAGGGACACAGCGGGGACACAGCGGGGAAACAGCGTGACACAGTGGGACACAGCAGGGTGCACAGCGGGACACAGCGGGGGACAAAGCGGGGGACACAGCGCGTCCAAGCGGGGGACACAGCGGGTCAAAGCGGGGGACACAGCAGACATTGCAGGACACAATGGAGGACACAGAGGGGACAGTGAGACAGAGAGAGGACACAGCGGGAC
>NW_012310423.1:0-2405 GCF_000151885.1 Dipodomys ordii | reverse complement strand
CGGGACACAGCAGGGGACACAGCGGGACACAGCTGGGGACACAGGGGGACAAAGGGGACACAGCAGGGGACACAGCGAGTACACAGCGGGACACACCTGGGACACAGCGGGAATCAGCGGGGGACACAGCGGGACACAGCAGGGACACAGCGGGGGACACAGTGGGACAGAGCAGGGTACACAGCAGGGGACACAGAGGGACCCAGTAGGACACAGCAGGGGACACAGCGGGGACACAGCGGGACACAGCGGGGGACACAGCGAGGACACATTGGGACACAGCGGGGACACAGCAGGACTCAGCGGGGGACACAGCAGTACACAGCAAGACACAGCGGTACACAGCGGAGTACAGCAGGGACACAGCGGGGGACAAAGCGGGACACAGCGGGACACAGCGGGGGACACAGCGGGGGACACAGAGGGGTACCCAGCGGGACACAGCAGTGGACAAAGCAGGACACAGTGAGGGACACAGCGAGGACACTGCGGGACTCTGCGGGAGACACAGCGATGACACAGCGTGACACAGCGGAACACTGCGGGACACAGCAGGGACAAGCAGGGGACACAGAGTGACACAGAGGGGGACACAGCGGGACACAGCGGGGGACACAGCGGGACACAGCGGGACAAAGCGGGGGACACAGCGATGACACAGTGGGACACAGCGGGGGATATAGCGGGACTCAAAACGGTCACAGCGGGGATATAGCGGGACTCAAACACGGTCACAGCGGGACACAGCAGGACACAGCGGGACACAGCGGGGACACAGCAGGGGACAGAGCGGGACACAGCGGGGGACACACCGGGACACAGCAGGGGACACAGGGGGGACAAAGGGGACACAGCAGGGGACACAGCGAGGACACAGCGGGACACATCTGGGACACAGCGGGAATCAGCGGGGGACACAGCGGGACACAGCGGGACACAGCGGGGACACAGCAGGGACACAGCAGGAGACACAGTGGGACAGAGCAGGGGACACAGCAGGGGACACAGAGGGACAGAGCGGGACACAGCAGGGGACACAGGGGGGACACAGCGGGAAACAGCGAGGGACACTGCGGGGGACACAGCGGGACACAGTGTGGAACACAGAGAGTACACAGCGGGACCCAGCGGGACACAGCCTCGATACAGCGGGGACACAGCGTGACACAGCAGGGTACATAGCTGGGGACACAACGGGACACAGTGGGGGACATAGCGGGACACAGCGGGACACAGCGGGTCACAGCGACGACAAAGCGGGGACTCAGCGGGGGACACAGCGGGGGACAAATGGGACACCACGGAATACAGGGGGATACAGCGGGACACAGGGGGGACACAGCAGGACACAGCGGGACACAGAGGGGGACACAGCGGGACACAGCGGGGGACAGAGCGGGGGACAAAACGGGACACCACGGGTCACAGTGTGTCACATCGGGACACAGCGGCGACACTGCGGGGACACAGCGGGACAAAATGGGGGACACAGCGGGACACAGCGGGAGAAAGCATTGGACACAGGAGGGGATAGCGGGGGACAGAGAGGGGACACAGCGGAACACAGCGGTGACACAGCTGGACACAGCTGGGTACACAGCGGGACATAGAGGACACACAGCGGGGACACAGCGGGACACAGCGGGGAATCACCGGGACACAGCGGGGGACACAACAAGGACACAGCGGAACACTGTGGGAGACACAGCCAGGACACATCCGGACCCAGTGGAACACAGTGTGACACAGCGGGGACACAGCAGGGGACACAGCGGGACACAGTGGGGGACACAGCGGGACTCAGCGGGACACAGCGGGGACACAGCAGGGACACAGCGGTGGACACAGTGGGACAGAGCAGGGGACCCAGCAGGGGACACAGAGGGACCCAGCGGGACACAGCGTCGATACATCGGGGACACAGCGGGACACAGCGGGGTACATAGCTGGAGACACAACGGGACACCGTTGGGGACATAGCGGGACACAGCGGGGGACATAGGGAGGACAAAGCGGGACACAGCAGGGGACACAGCATGACACAGTGGGACACAGCAGGGACACAGCAGGGACACAGCGGTGGACACAGTGGGACAGAGCAGGGGACACAGCAGGAGACACAGAGGGACCCAGCGGGACACAGCGGAGGACACAGGGGAGACACAGCGGGACACAGGGGGGGACACAGCGAGGACACATTGGGACACAGCGGGGACACAACGGGACTCAGCGGGGGACACAGCAGTACACAGCGGGACACAGCGGGGCACAGCGGGTCACAGCAGGGACAGAGCGGGGGACACAGAGGGGTACACAGCTGGACACAGCAGTGGACAAAGCAGACAGAGCGGGGGACATAGCGAGGACACTGCGTGACACTGCGGGAGACACAGCAAGGACACAGC
>NW_012310422.1:0-2405 GCF_000151885.1 Dipodomys ordii | reverse complement strand
GAGAAGCAGAAGGAGAAGCAGAAGCAGAAAGAAAAGCAAAAGCAGAAGGAGAAGCAGAAGGAGAAGCAGAAGTAAAAGCAGAAGAACCAGAAGGAGAAGGAGAAACAGAAGGAGAAGCAGAAAGAGAAGCAGAAGAAGAAGCAGTAGAAGGAAAAGAAGCAGGAGAAGCAGAAAGAGCAGCAGAAGGAGAAGCAGGAGATGCAGAAACAAGAGAAGCAGAAGCAGAAAAAACAGGAGAAGGACAAGAAGCAGAAGCAGAAGGAGAAGCAGAAACAGAAGGAGAAGCAGAAAGAGAAGGAGGGGAAGCAGAAGAAGCAGCAGCAGGAGAAGCAGAAGCATAAGAATCCGAAGAAGCAGAAGCAGAACCTGAAGCAGAATGAGAAGCTGGAGAAGCAGAAGTAGCAGAATCTGGAGAAGCAGAATGAGAAGCTGAAGGAGAAGCAGAAGCAGAAAGAGAATCAAAAGCAGCAGGAGAAGCAGAAGAAACAGAAGAAGCAGAAGCAGTAGCAGTTGCAGAAGAAGCAGAAGGAAAAGCAGAAGAACGAGAAGGAGGAGGAAAAACAGAAGCAGAAGCAGAAGGAGAATCAGAAGGAGAAGCAGAAGAAGCAGAAGGAGAAGCAGAAGGAGAAGCAGAAGCAGAAGAAGCAGAGAAGGAGAAGAAGAAGCAGAAGAAGATGCAGAAGGTGAAGCTGGAGAAGCAGAAGAAGCAGACGCAGAAGAAGTAGAAATAGGAGAAGGAGAAGGAAGAGCAGCAGAAGCAATAGGAGAAGCATAAGCAGAAGCAGAATGAGAAGCAGAAAGAGAAGCAGTAGAAGCAGAAGAAGCAGGAAAAGCAGAAGCAGACGAAAGAGAAGAAGATGAAGAAGAAGAAGAAGAAGAAGAAGAAGAAGAAGAAGAAGAAGAAGAAGAAGAAGAAGAAGAAGAAGAAGAAGAAGAAGAAGAAGAAGCATAAGGAGAAGCGTAAGGAGAAGCGTAAGGAGAAGCAGTAGAAGCAGAAGAAGCTGATGCAGGAGAAACAGAAGCAGAAAAAAGAATAAGCAAAAGAAGCAGAAGCAGAAGCACTGGGAGAAGCAGAAGAATGAGAAGGAGCAACAGAAGGAGAAGCAGAAGCAGAAAGGGAAGCAGAAACAGAAGGAGAACAAGAAAGAGAAGCAGGAGAATGAGAAGAAGCAGAAGTAGAAGCAGAAAGAGGAGACGAAGGAGAAGCAGAAGTAGAAGCAGAAGAAACAGAAGAAGAAGAAGCAGAAGAAACAGAAGCAAAAGAAACAGAAGAAGGAGACGAGCAGAAGCAGAAGCAGAAGGAGAAAGAGAAGCAGGAGAAATAGAAGAAGCAGAAGCAGAAGAAACAGGAGAAGCCGAAGAAGCAGAAGAAGAATCTGAAGCAGGAGAAACAGAAGAAGCATAATCTGAAGAAGAAGCAGAAGAAACAGAAATAGTACAATAAGCAGAAGCAGAAGCAGCAGGAAAAGCAGAAGAAGAAGAGGGAGAAGGCGAAAGAGAAGGATTAGGAGTAGGAGAAGCAAAAGGATAAGCAGAAGCAGAAAGAGACGCAGAAGGAGAAGCAGCACGAGAAGTAGGAGAAGCAGGAGAAGCAGAAGAAGCAGAATCTGGAGAAGAAGAAGGAGAACGAGAAGGAGAAGCAGAAACAGAAAGAGAAGCAAAAGCAGAAGTATAAGCAGAAGGAGAAGCAGAAGAAACAGAATAAGCAGAGGCAGTAGCAGAAGAAGCAGAAGATGCAGAAGCAGAAGGAGAAGCACAAGGAAAAGCAGAAGAACTAGAAGGAGAAGGAGAAGGAGAAACAGGAGTAGAAGCAGAAAGAGAAGCAGAAGAAGGAGCAGTAGAAGGAAAAGCAGCAGGAGAAACAGAAAGAGCAGCAGAAGGAGAAGCAGGAAATGCAGAAACAGGAGAAGAACAAGCAGAAGAAACAGGAGAAGGACAAGAAGCAGAAGCAGAAGGAGAAGCAGAAAGAGAAGGAGGGGAAGCAGAAGAAGCAGAAGCAGGAGAAGCAGAAGCATAAGAATCCGAAGAAGCAGAAGCAGAACCTGAAGCAGAAGGAGAAACAGAAGAATCAGAATCTGGAGAAGCAGAATGAGAATCAGAAGGAGAAGCAGAAGCAGAAAGAGAATCAAAAGCAGAAGGAGAAGCAGAAGAAACAGAAGAAGTAGAAGCAGTAGCAGTTTTAGCAGAAGCAGAACGAGAAGCAGAAGGAAAAGCAGAAGAACAAGAAGGAGAAGGAGAAACAGAAGGAGAGCAGAAGAAGAAGAAGCAGAAGAAGAATAAGAAGGAGAAGCAGAAGAAGGAGAAGGAGAAGCAGAAGCAGAAAAATATGCAGAAGGAAAAGCAGAAGAAGCAGAGCAGAAGGAGAAGCAGGAAAAGCAGAAGAAGCAGAAGCAAAAGAAGGAGAA
>NW_012310421.1:0-2405 GCF_000151885.1 Dipodomys ordii | reverse complement strand
TAAACAGCAGGACACAGCGGGGAACACAGCGAGGACACAGCGGGGCTAAGCGGGATACAACGTCGATACAGCGAGGACACAGCGGGACACAGCGGGGTACACAGCTGGGGACACAACGGGACACAGCGGGGGACACAGCGAGCACACAGCAGAACACAGCGTGGGAAACAGCGAGGACACAGCGGGACACAGCGAGACACAGGGGGACACAGTGGGGACACAGCAGTAGACACAACGGGACACAGCGGGGGACACAGCGGGACACAGCGGGGAACACAGTGAGGACACAGCGGGGACACAGCGGGGACACTGCGGGAACATAGTGGGACACAGCGGGGCACACAGCGGGACACAGCGGGACACAGCTTGGGACACAGCGGGAACACAGCAGGACACAGCGGGGGACACAGCGAGGACACAGCGGGACACAGCGTGGGATAAAGTGGGAGACAGCAGGGGACACAGCGAGGACACAGCGGGACACAGCGGCGACACATAGAGGACTCAGCGGGGGACACAGTGGGGGACAGAGCGGGACACAGCGGGACCCAGCAGGGACAAAGCGTGGGAGAAAGCGGCAGACAGCAGAGGACACAGCGAGGACACAGCGGGACACAGTGGCGACACATAGAGGACTCAGCGGGGGACACAGTGGGGGGCAGAGAGGAACACAGCGGGACCCAGCGGGGACAAAGCGTGAGACACAGCGGTGGACAGAGCAGGAGACAGAGGCGGACACAGCGAGGACACAGCGGGACACAGCGGGGACACAGGTGGCTGAGGGGGGGCCACAGCGGGGGACAAAGCGGGACACCACGGAACACAGCGTGAAACAGCGGTGAACCTGCGGGGACACAGCGGGACACAGCGGGGACACAGCGGGACCCAGCAGGACACAGCGGGACACAGCAGGACACAGCGGGGGACACAGCGGGACACAGCGGGGGACACAGCGGGACACAGCGGGGACACAGAGGGGACTCAACAGGGGACATAGCGGGGGACAAATCGGGACACCACAGGACACAGTGGGACACAGTGGGACACAGCGGGGACACTGCGGGGACACAGCGGGACAAAGCGGGGGACACAGCGGGACACAGCGGGACCCAGCAGGACCCAGCGGGGAAACAGCGGGGACACAATGGGACACAGCGAGGACACAGCGGGACACAGTGGGGGACACAGCGGGACACAGCAAGGCAAAACAGGGTCACAGCAGTGGACACAGCGGGACACAGCGGGGGACACAGCCAGACACAGCAGGGGACACAGTGGGGGACACAGCAGGGGACACATTGGGACATAGTGGGGGACACAGCAGGACACAGCGGGGACACAGCTGGACACAGTGGGGTACAGAGCCGGACACAACAAGGCACATTGGGGTCACAGCAGTGGACACAGCCAGACAAAGCGGGGCACAGAGCGGGACAGAGCGGGGATACAGCAGGTGCCACAGAGGGACACAGCGGGACACAGCGGGGGACTCAGCGAGGACACATTGGGACACAGCGGGAACACAGCAGGACTCAGCGGGGGACACAGAAGGACACAGCGGGACACAGTGCGACACAGTGGGGCACAGCAGGGACACAGCGAGTGACACAGCAGGGGACACAGCGGGACACCGCAGGAGACACAGGGAGGATACAGCGGGACACAGCAGGGGACACAGCGGAACCCAGCAAGGGACACAGCGGGGGACACAGGGGACCACAGCGGGGTACACAAAGAGGACCCAGCGGGACCCAGCGGGACATAGCTTCGATACAGCCGGGACACAGCGGGACACAGCGGGGTACACAGCTGGGGACACAACGGGACATAGTGGGGGACATAGTGGGATACAGCGGGACACAGCGGGACACAGCGGGGCACAGTTGGGACAAAGTGGGCGACACAGGGGGAACAGAGCAGGACACAGCAGGGGACACATAGAGGACACAGCGGGACACAGCGTCGATAGAGCGGGGACAGAGTGGGACACAGCGGTGACACAGCGGGTCTCAGCGTGGGACACTGCGGGACCCAGCGGGACCCAGCGGGGACACAGCAAGGACACAGCGGGGGACACAGCGGGACACAGAGGGGGACACAGCGAGGGACACAGCGGGGGACACAGCGGGACACAGTGGGAAACACAGAGGGGACACACCAGGACCTAGCGGGACACAGCGTCGATACAGCAGGGACACAGCGGGACACAGCGGGGTCACTGCGGGACACAGTGGGGGACAAAGCGGGACACAGCGGGACACAGCGGGTACGCAGCGGGACACAGCGGGACACGGCTGGGGACACAGCAGGATACAGAGGGGGACACAGTGGGGGAAACAGCTGGACACAGCGGGGAACACAGCGAGGACACAGTGAGACTCAGCGGGACCCAGCGTTGATACAGC
>NW_012310420.1:0-2405 GCF_000151885.1 Dipodomys ordii | reverse complement strand
GCGAGGGAACAGCGAGACAAAGCGGGGACAAAGCTGGACACAGCGGGGCCACAGCGGGGACAGACATGGACACTGAGGGTCACAGCAGGGACACAGCAGGACACAGCGGGACACAGCAGGACATTGCGGGGGACACAGCGGGACACAGCTGGGGACACAGCGAGGACACAGCGGGACACAGCGGGGGACACAGCGAGGAGATAGCAGGACACAGCGGGGAAAAAGTGGGACACAGCGGGGACACAGTAGTGGACACAGCGGGACACAGCGAGGGACACAGCGAGGGTCACAGCGGGACACATTGGGACACAGCGTGGGACACAGGGTGGACACAGCGGGACACAGCGGGGACACAGCGGGACTCAGCGGGGGCACAGCAGTACATAGCAGGACACAGCGGGGACACAGCAGGGACACAGCGGGGGACACAGCCGACACAGCGGGGGACACAGCGGGACACAACGGGACACATCGGGGGACACAGCAGGACACAGCGGGGGACACAGCGGGGTACACATCGGGACACAACGGGGAACACAGCGAGGACCCAGCGGGATCCAGCGGGACACAGCTTCGATACAGCGGGGACACAGCGTTACACAGCGGGTTACACAGCTGGGGATACAACGGGAAACAGCGGGGGACACAGCGGGACACAGCGGGACACAGCTGGGACAAAGCAGGTGACATAGCGGGGGACAGACCGGGACACCATGGAACACAGCGGGACACAGCGAGACACAGCGGGGACCAAGCTGGACACAGCGGGGTACACAGAGGGACACAGCAGGGACACTGCGGGGACACAGTGGGACACAGCAGGTCCCAGCAGGGACACAGCGGGACACAGCGGGACATAGCGGGGGACACAGCGGAACACAGGGGGGGACACAGCGAGGACACAGCGGGACACAGTGGGGGACACAGCGAGGACACAGCGGGACATAGCGGGGGAAACAGCGGGACACAACGGGGTCATAGCAGTGGACACAGTGGGACACAGTGGGGGACACAGCGGGACACAGCGGGGGACTTAGCGGGGGACACAGCGGGACACAGCCATACACAGCGGGGGCACTGGTGGGACACAGCGTTACAGAGCGGGACACAGCGGGACTCAGCGGGGGACACAGCAGTACACAGCTGGACACAGCGGGACACAGCGGGACACAGAGTGGGACACAGAGGGATACACAGCGGGACACAGCCGGGAACACAGCGAGGACACAACGGGGACACAGCGGGGTACACAGCTGGGGACACAAAGGGACATATCAGGGGACACAGTGAGGACACAGCAGAACACAGCGTGGGACACAGCGAGGACACAGCGGGACACAGCGGGACACAGCAGGGACACAGCAGTAGACACAGCGGGACACAGCGGGGGACACAGCAGGACACAGCGGGGACACAGCGGGACTCAGCAGGGGACACAGCAGTACACAGCGGGACACAGCGGGACACAGCGGGGGACACAGAGGAACACAGAGGGGGACACAGAGGGGTACACAGCGGGACACAGCGGGGAACACAGCGAGGACACATCGGGACCCAGCGGGACCCAGCGTCGATACAGCGGGGACACAGCGGGACACAGTGGGGTACACAGCTGGGGACACAAAGGGACACATCCGGAGACACAGCGAGGACACAGCGGAGACACAGCGAGGACACAGAGGAACACAGCGTGGGACACAGCGAGGACACAGTGGGACACAGTGGGACACAGGGGGACACAGCAGGGACACAGCAGTAGACACAGAGGGACACAGCGGGGGACACAGCGAGGACACAGCGGGGGACACAGCGAGGACACAGCGGGACACAGCATTGATACAGCGAGGACACGGCGGGACACAGCGGGGTACACAGCTGGGGACACAGAGGGACACAATGGGATACAGCAGGGACACAGCAGTACACACAGCGGGACACAGCGGGGGACACAGCGAGGACACAGCGGAACACAGCGTGGGACACAGCGAGGACACAGCGGGACACAGCGGGACACAGCGGCACACAGCGGGGACACAGCAGTAGACACAGCGGGACCTAGTGGGGGACACAGCGGGACACAGCGGGGGACACAGAGAGGACACAGCGGGACACAGTGGGGACACAGCGGGGACTCACCGGGTGACACAGCGGGGGAAAAACTGGGACACCACGGGACACAGTGGGACAAGGCGAGACACAGTGGGGACACTGTGGGAACATAGCGGGACACAGCGGGGTACACAGTGGGACACAGCGGGACACAGCGGGGTAAACAGTGGGACACAGCGGGATACAGTGGGACACACCAGGGCAAAGCGTGAGACACAGCGGGGAACAGTGCGGGAGACAGCGGGGGACACAGCAAGGGACACAACAGGACACAGCGGGGGACAAAGCAGGACACC
>NW_012310419.1:0-2405 GCF_000151885.1 Dipodomys ordii | reverse complement strand
AGAAGAAGGAGAAGGAGCAGAAGGAGAAGCAGAAGCTTTATGGAGAAGCAGAAATAGAAACAGAAGCAGAAGAAGCAGTTGCAGGAGAAGCAGAAGCAGAAGAAACAGAAGAAGCTGAAGAAGCAGAAGGAGAACCTGAAGCAGAAGGAGAAGCAGAAGCAGCAGAAGCTGGAAAAGCAGAAGCAGAAGAAACCGAACAAGCAGAAGAAGCAGAAGCAGAACGAGAAGCAGAAGAATAAGAAGGAGAAAGAGAAGGATTAGGAGTAGGAGGAGCAGAAGCAGAATTAGAAGCAGAAAGAGAAGCAGAAGGAGAAGCAGAAGGAGAAACAGAAGAAGCAGAAGCAGGAGAAGCAGATGCAGAAGCAGAATGAGCAGCACAAGAAGGAGAAATTGAAGGAGAAGGAGAATGAGACGGAGAAGCAGAAGGAGAAGTAGGAGAAGCAGAAGGAGAAGTAGGAGAAGCAGCAGAAGGAGAAGCAGGAGAAGCAGAAGCAGAAGAAACAGAAGAAGGAGAAGAGCAGAAGCAGAAGGAGAAACAGAAGCAGAAGGAGAAGCAGAAGAAGCAGAAGCTGAAGCAGAAGAAACTGAAAAAGCAGAAGAAGAAGCAGAAGAAGAAGAAGCAGGAAAAGCAGAAGAAGAAGAAGGAGAAGGAGAAAGAGAAGGAGTAGGAGTAAGAGAAACAGAGGGATAAGCAGAAGCAGAAAGAGAAGGAGAAGCAGGAGAAGCAGAAGAAGTAGAAGCAGGAGAAGCAGAAGCTGAATGAAAAGCAGAAGAAGGAGTAATTAAAACAGAAGAAGATGCAGAAGGAGAAGCAGAAGCGGAAGCAGAAGCAGAAGGAGAAGCAGAAGAAGGAGAAGGAGAAGGAGAAGCAGAAGGATAAGAATAAAGAGAAACAGAAGGAGAAGCAGGAGAAGCAGGAGTAGCATAAGCAGAAGAAATAGAAGAAGGAGAAGAAGCAGAAGCAGAAAGAGAAGCAGAAACAGAAGGAGAAGCAGAAATAGAAGCAGAAGAAGCCGAAGAAGCAGAAGCAGAACCTGAAGCGGAAGGAGAAGCAGAAGAAGCAGAATCTGGAGAAGAAGAAGGAGAACCAGAAGGAGAAGCAGAAGCAGAAAGAGAAGCAAAAGCAGAAGGAGAAGCAGAAGAAACAGAAGAAGCAGAAGCAGTAGCAGAAGAAGCTGAAGATGCAGAAGCAGAAAGAGAAGCAGAAGGAATAGCAGAAGAACGAGAAGGAGAAGGAGAAACAGAAGGAGAAGAAGAAGGAGAAGCAGAAGGAGAATCAGGAAAGGCAGAAGAAGCAGAATCAGACGGAGAAGCAGAAGAAGGAGAAGGAGAAGCAGAAGCAGAAGAAGAAGCAGACGAAAAGCACAAGCAGAAGGAGATGCAGAAGGAGAAGCAGGAGAAGCAGAAGAAGCAGAAGCAGAAGGAGAGAAGAAGTAGAAGAAGCAGAATCAGAAGAAGCAGAAGCAGAAGTAGAAAGAGAAGCCGACGAAGAGAAGCAGAACGAGAAGCAGGAGAAGCAGAAGAAGCCCAATCGGGAGAAGCAGAAGAAGAAGAAACAGAAGAAGGAGAAGGAGCAGAAGCAGAAGGAGAAGGAAAAGCAGAAGGAGAAGCAGAAAGAGAAGCAGGAAAAGCAGAAGAAGCAGAAGCAGGAGAAGCAGAAACAGAAGGAGAAGCAGAAAGAGCAGTGGAAGCAGAAGAAGCAGAAGCAGGAGAAGCAGAAGCATAAGAATCCGAAGAAGCAGAAGCAAAACCTGAAGCAAAAGTGGAAGCAGGAGAAGCAGAAGAAGCAGAATCTGGAGAAGCTGAATGAGAAGCTGAAGGAGAAGCAGAAGCTGAAAGAGAATCAAAAGCAGAAGGAGACGCAGAAGAAACAGAAGAAGAAGTAGCAGTTGCAGCAGAAGCAGAAGGAGAAGCAGAAAGAAAAGCAGAAGAACGACAAGGAGAAGGAGAAACAGAAGGAGAAGCAGAAGGAGAATCAGAAGGAGAAGCAGAAGAAGCAGAAGGAGAAGCAGAAGCAGAAGAAGCAGAAGGAGAAGCAGAAGGAGAAACAGAAGCAGAAGAAGCAGCAGAAGGAGAAGCAGAAGCAGAAGAAGATGCAGAAGGAGAGCCAGGAGAAGCAGAAGAAGCAGAAGCAGAAGGAGAAACAGAAGTAGGAGAAGGAAGAGCCGCAGAAGAAATAGGAGAAGCAGAAGGAGAAGCAGAAGCAGAATGAGAAGCAGATAGAGAAGCAGTAGAGGCAGATGACTAGGAAAAGATGATATAGACTATAGAGATGTGACGATGATGATGATGATGATGATGACGAGAGAGATCAAGATCAGACTAGATAGATCTAGATCTATGATCAGACATGATCAGATGACTATGATGATGATCTAGAGTGAGGAGGAGGAGGATGAGGAGGA
>NW_012310418.1:0-2406 GCF_000151885.1 Dipodomys ordii | reverse complement strand
AATGTCCCCTGCTGAGTCCCCTCTGTGTCCCCGCTGTGTCCCGCTGTGTCCCCCGCTGTGTCCCGCTGTGTCCCCCGTTGTGTCCTGCTGTGTCCCGCTGTGTCCTGCTGGGTCCCGCTGTGTCCCCGCTGTGTCCCCGCTGTGTCCCGCTGGGTCCCCCGCTGTGTCCCCGCAGGTTCACCGCTGTTTCACGCTGTGTCCCGCTGTGTTCCGTGGTGTCCCGCTTTGTCCCCCGCTGTGTCCCGCTGTGTCCACTGCTGGGTCCCCGCTGGGTCCCGCTGTGTCTCGCTGTTTCACACTGTGTCCTCGCTTTGTCCCATGCTGTGTTCCGCTGTGTCCTCCCTGTGTCCCCCGCTGTGTCCTGCTGTGTCCCCCGCTGTGCCCCGCAGTGTCCCGCTGTGTCCCGCTGTGTCCTCGCTGTGTCCCACTGTGTCCCCGCTGTTTCCCCGCTGGGTCCTGCTGGGTCCCGCTGGGTCCCGCTGGGTCCCCCGCTTTGTCCCGCTGTGTCCCCGCAGTGTCCCCGCTGTGTCCTGCTGTGTCCCACTGTGTCCTGTGGTGTCCCGATTTGTCCCCTGCTATGTCCCCTGCTGAGTCCCCTCTGTGTCCCCGCTGTGTCCCGCTGTATCCCCCGCTGTGTCCCGCTGTATCCCCCGCTGTGTCCCGCTGTGTCCCGCTGTGTCCCCCGCTGTGTCCCACTGTGTCCCCCGCTGTGTCCTGCTGTGTCCCGCTGTGTCCTGCTGGGTCCCGCAGTGTCCCCACTGTGTCCCCGCTGTGTCCTGCTGTGTCCCCCGCTGTGTCCCGCTGTGTCCCCGCAGGTTCACCGCTGTTTCACGCTGTGTCCCGCTGTGTTCCGTGGTGTCCCGTTTTGTCCCCCGCTGTGGGCCCCCTGAGCCACCTCTATGTCCCCGCTGTGTCCCGCTGTGTCCTCGCTGTGTCCGCCTCTGTCTCCCGCTCTGTCCACAGCTGTGTCTCACGCTTTGTCCCCGCTGGGTCCCGCTGTGTCCCGCTCTGTCCCCCACTGTGTCCCCCGCTGAGTCCTCTATGTGTCGCCACTGTGTCCCGCTGTGTCCTCGCTGTGTCCCCTGCTATCTCCCGCTTTGTCCCACGCTGTGTCCCGTTGTGTTCCCAGCTGTGTACCTCGCTGTGTCCCGCTGTGTCCACGCTGTGTGCCACTGTGTCCTCGCTGTGTCCCCGCTGTGTCCCGCTGTGTCCCCCGCTGTGTCCCGCTGTGTCCCCGCAGGTTCACCGCTGTTTCACGCTGTATCCCGCTGTGTTCCGTGTTGTCCCGCTTTGTCCCCCGCTGTGGCCCCCCCTGAGCCACCTTTGTATCCCCGCTGTGTTCCGCTGTGTCCTCGCTGTGTCCCCCACTGTGTCCCGCTGTGTCCCCGCTGTGTCCCCAGCTGTGTCCCGCTGTGTCCCGCTGTGTACCCCGCTGTGTCCCGCTATGTTCCCGCAGTGTCCCGCTGTGTCCCGCTGTGTCCTCGCTGTGTCCCCCGCTGTGTCCCGTTGTGTTCCCAGCTGTGTACCTCGCTGTGTCCCGCTGTGTCCACGCTGTGTGCCGCTGTGTCCTTGCTGTGTCCCCCGCTGTGTCACGCTGTGTCCTTTTGTGTCACGCTGTGTCCCCGCTGTGTCCCTCTGTGTACCTCGCTGTGTCCAGCTTTGTCCCCGCTGTGTCTCGCTGTGTCCCACGCTCTGTCCCACACTGTGTCCCGCAGTGTCCCCCGCTGTGTCCTGCTGTGTCCCCCGCTATGTCCCGCTGTGTCCCCCGCTGAGTCCCCGCTGTGTCACCGCTGTGTCCCTCTGTTTCTTCGCTGTGTCCCCTGCTGTCTCCCTCTCTGTCCCCCACTGTGTCTCACGCTTTGTCCCTGCTGTGCCCCCACTGTGTCCCGTTGTGTCCACACCTGTGTACCACGCTGTGTAACGCTGTGTCCCCGCTGTATCGAGGCTCTGTCCCACTGTGTCCCGCTGTGTCCTCGCTGTGTTCCCCGCTGTGTCCCGCTGTGTCCCCTGCTGTGTCCCCCGCTGTGTCCTTGCTGTGTCCCCTGCTGTGTCCCGCTGTGTCCTCACTGGGTCCCCCACTGTGTCCCGCTGTGTCCCCCGCTGTGTCCCGCATGTCCGGCTATGTCCTTCTCTGTCCCCGCTGTGTCCCGCTGTGTCCCGCTGTGTGCCCGCTGTGTGCCTGCTGTGTCCCGCTGTGTCCTACTGTGTCCCCGCTGTGTCCCGCTGTGTCCCGCTGTGTCCCCGCTGTTTGCCCGCTGTGTCCCGCTGTGTACCCCGCTGTGTCCAGCTGTGTCACCGCTTTGTCTCGCTGTGGGCCACTCTCTGTCTCCGCTGTCCCCCGCTGTGTGCCCCACTGTGGGCCCGCTGTGGCCCGCTGTGTCCCCGCTTTGTCTGCTGTGTCCCGCA
>NW_012310417.1:0-2406 GCF_000151885.1 Dipodomys ordii | reverse complement strand
TCTGTTTGTTCTGCTTCTGCTTCAGATTGTGCTTCTTCTGTTTCTCCTGCTTCAGATTCTGCTTCTGCTTATTCGGCTTCTCCTGTTTCTTCTGCTTCTGCTTCTCCTGCTTCTTCTGGTTCTCCTGCTTCTCTTTTGCTTCTCCTTCTGCTACTGCTTCTCCTTCTGCTTCTGCTTCTGCTCTTCTCCTTCTTCTGTTTCTTATGCTTCTGTTTCTTCTGCTTCTTCTTCTTCTTCTTCTGTTTCTTCTGATTCTACTTCTGCTTCTCGTTCTTCTCCTCTTTCTGCTTCTACTTCTGCTTCTTCTGCTTCTCCTTCTTGTTCTCCTTCTGTTTCTGATTCTTTTTCTGCTTCTGCTTCTCCTTCTGCTTCTCCTTCTCCTTTTCTTCTTCTGCTTCTCCCACTGCTTCTGCTTCTGCTTCTTTTGCTTATTCTTTTTCTTCTGCTTCTGCTTCTCCTGTTTCTGCTTCTTCTGCTTCTACTGCTTCTCCTTATGCTTCTGCTTATGCTTCTCCTTATGCTGATGCTTCTTCTTCATCTTCTTCGTCTTCTTCTTCTTCTTCTTCATCTACTTCTTCTTCTTTCTCTCTCTCTCTCTCTCTCTCTCTTCTTCTTCTTCTTCTTCTCCTTCTCTTCTCTGCTTATGATTATCCTGCTTCTTCTGCTTCTACTGCTTCTCTTTCTGCTTCTCATTCTGCTTCTGCTTCTCCTAATGCTTCTCCTATTGCTTCTGCTGCCCTTCCTTCTCATTCTTCTTCTCCTACTTCTGCTTCTCCTTCTGCTTCTGCTTCTTCTGCTTCTCCTGCTTCTCCTTCTGCATCTTCTGCTGCTTCTGCTTCTCCTTCTGCTGCTTCTGCTTCTCCTTCTTCTGCTTCTCCTTCTGATTCTCCTTCTGCTTCTCCTTCTGTTGCTCCTTCTCCTTCTTCCAATGATTCTGCTTCTTATGCTTATTACTTTTCTTCTGCTTCTGCTTCTCCTGCTTCTGCTTCTTCTGCTTCTACTGCTTCTCCTTATGCTTCTAGTTCTTCTTCTTCTTCTTCTTCTTCTTCTTCTTCTTCTTCATCTTCTTCTTCTTCTTCTTCTTCTTCTTCTTCTTCTTCTTCTTCTTCTTCTTCTTCTTCTTCTTCTTCTTCTTCTTCTTCTTCTTCTTCTCTTTCTTATGCTTCTGCTTTTCCTGTTTCTTCTGCTTCCACTGCTTCTCTTTCTGCTTCTCATTCTTCTTCTGCTTCTCCTTCTGCTTCTCCTATTGCTTCTGCTGCTCTTCCTTCTCCTTCTCCTACTTCTATTTCTTCTTCTGCTTCTGCTTCTCCTGCTTCTCCTTCTGCATCTTCTGCTGCTTCTGCTTCTCCTTCTGCTGCTTCTTCTGCTTCTTCTTCTCCTTCTTCTGCTTCTCCTTCTGATTCTCCTTCTGCTTCTCTTTCTGTTGCTCCTTCTCCTTCTTCCAATGATTCTGCTTCTTATGCTTATTACTTTTCTTCTGCTTCTGCTTCTCCTGCTTCAGCTTCTTCTGCTTCTACTGCTTCTTCTTATGCTTCTCCTCCTTCTTCTTCTCCTTCTTCTTCTTCTTCTTCTTCTTCTTCTTCTTCTTCTTCTTCTTCTTCTTCTTCTTCTTCTTCTTCTTCTTCTTCTTCTTCTCTTTCTTCTGCTTCTGCTTTTCCTGCTTCTTCTGCTTCCACTGCTTCTCTTTCTGCTTCTCATTCTTCTTCTGCTTCTCCTTCTGCTTCTCTTATTGCTTCTGCTGCTCTTCCTTCTCCTTCTCCGACTTCTATTTCTTCTTCTGCTTCTGCTTCTTCTGCTTCTCCTGCTTCTCCTTCTGCATCTCCTTGTGCTTGTGCTTGTCCTTATGCTTCTTCTTCTGCTTCTCCTTCGCTTCTCCTTCTGCTTCTTCTGCTTCTCCTTCTGATTCTCCTTCTGCTTCTGCTTCTGTTTTTCCTTATCCTTCTCGTTTTTCTGCTTTTCCTTCTGTTTCTCCTTCTACTTCTGCTGCTACTGCTTCTGCTTCTTCTGTTTCTTCTGCTTCTCCTTCTGCTTTTGATTCTCTTTCCGCTTCTGCTTCTCCTTCTGCTTCTCATTCTGCTTGTCCAGAATCTGCTTCTTCTGCTTCTCCTGCTTCTCCTTCTGCTTCAGGTTCTGCTTCTGCTTCTTCGGGTTCTTATGCTTCTGCTTCTCCTGCTTCTGCTTCTTCTGCTTCCCCTCCTTCTCTTTCTTCTTCTCCTTCTGTATCTGCTTCTCCTTCTGCTTCTGCTTCTTGTCCTTTTCCTTTTTCTTCTGCTTCTGCTTCTCCTGTTTCTACATCTCCTGCTTGTCCTTCTGCTTCTCTTTCTGCTTCTCCTGCTGCTTTTCCTTCTGCAGCTCCTTCTTCTGCTTCTCTTTCTGCTTCTTCTTCTGTTTTCCTTCTACATCTCC
>NW_012310415.1:0-2406 GCF_000151885.1 Dipodomys ordii | reverse complement strand
GGAGAAGATTTGAAGCTGAAGCTTATGGTGAAGCTGAAGCAGAAGGAGAAGCTTAAAGAGAAGCAGGAGAAGCAGAAGAAACAGGCGAAGCCGAAGAAGCAGAAGCAGAATCTGAAGCAGAAGGAGAAACAGAAGATGCACAATCTGAAGCAGAAGCAGAAGAATCAGTTATAGTAGAATAAGCAGAAGCAGAAGCAGCAGGAGAAGCAGAAGAAGAAGACGGAGAAGGCGAGAGAGAAGGATTAGGAGTAGCAGAAGCAAAAGGATAAGCAGAAGCAGAAAGAGACGCAGAAGGAAAAGCAGCACGAGAAGTAGGAGAAGCAGGAGAAACAGAAGACGCAGACACAGAATGAGAAGCAGAAGGAGAAATTGAAGCAGAAGCCGAAGGAGAATCTGAAGCTGAAGGAGAAGCTGAAGAAGGAGAAGGAGAAGCAGAAAGAGAAGCAGAATGAGAAGCAGGAGAAGCAGAAGCAGGAGATGCAGAAGCAGAAGAAACAGAAGGAGAAGAAGCAGAAGGAGAAGCAGAAACAGAAGGAAAAGCAGATAGAGAAGCAGGAGAAGCAGAAGATGCAGGAGCAGGAGAAGAAGAAGCAGACGATGCCGAAGAAGGAGCAGCAGCTGAGTAGCAGAAGAAGCCGAAGTAGCAGAAGCAGAACTGAAGCACAAGGAGAAGCAGGAGTAGCAGAAGATACAGAATCTGGAGAAGCAGAAGGAGAAGCAGAAGCAGAAAGAGAAGCAAAAGCAGAAGGAGAAGCAGAAGAAACAGAAGAAGCAGAGGCAGTAGCAGAAGAAGCAGAAGATGCAGAAGCAGAAGGAGAAGCAGAAGGTAAAGCAGAAGAACGAGAAGGAGAACGAGAAGGAGAAACAGAAGGAGAAGCAGAAAGAGAAGCAGAAGAAGAAGCAGTAGAAGGAAAAGCAGCAGGAGAAGCAGAAAGAGCAGCAGAAGGAGAAGCAGGAGATGCAGAAACAGGAGAAGCAGAAGCAGAAGAAACAGGAGAAGGACAAGAAGCAGAAGCAGAAGGAGAAGCAGAAACAGAAGGAGAAGCAGAAAGAGAAGGAGGGGAAGCAGAAGAAGCAGCAGCAGGAGAAGCAGAAGCATAAGAATCCGAAGAAGCAGAAGCAGAACCTGAAGCAGAATGAGAAGCAGGAGAAGCAGAAGAAGCAGAATCTGGAGAAGCAGAATGAGAAGCTGAAGGAGAAGCAGAAGCGGAAAGAGAATCAAAAGCAGCAGGAGAAGCAGAAGAAACAGAAGAAGCAGAAGCAGTAGCAGTTGCAGCAGAAGCAGAAGGAAAAGAAGAAGGAAAAGCAGAAGAACGAGAAGGAGAAGGAAAAACAGAAGCAGAAGCAGAAGGAGAATCAGAAAGAGAAGCAGAAGAAGCAGAAGGAGAAGCAGAAGGAGAAGCAGAAGGAGAAGAAGCAGCAGAAGGAGAAGAAGAAGCAGAAGAAGATGCAGAAGGAGAAGAAGGAGAAGCATAAGGAGAAGCAGTAGAAGCAGAAGAAGCAGAAGCAGGAGAAGCAGAAGAAAAAGAATAAGCATAAGAAGCAGAATCAGCGGGAGTAGGAGAAGACGGAGAAGGAGAAGCAAAAGGAGAAGCAGAAGGAGAAGAAGATGCAGAAGTAGAAGCAGGAGTAGCAGAAGAAGAAGAAGCAGAAGGAGAAGCAGAAGTAGGAGAAGGAGAAGGAAGGGCAGCAGAAGCAATAGGAGAAGCAGAAGCAGAATGAGAAGCAGAATGAGAAGCAGTAGAAGCAGAAGAAGCAGGAAAAGCAGAAGCAGACGAAAGAGAAGAAGATGAAGAAGAAGAAGAAGAAGAAGAAGATGATGAAGATGATGATGAAGAAGAAGTAGCGTAATGGAGAAGCAGTAGAAGAACTAGAAGAAGAAGAAGAAGAAGAAGAAGAAGAAGAAGAAGAAGAAGAAGAAGAAGAAGAAGAAGAAGAAGAAGGAGAAGCATAAGGAGAAGCAGTAGAAGCAGAAGAAGCAGAAGCAGGAGAAGCAGAAGAAAAAGAATAAGCATAAGAAGCAGAATCAGAGGGAGTAGGAGAAGACGGAGAAGGAGCAGCAAAAGGAGAAGCAGAAGGAGAAGAAGATGCTGAAGGAGAAGCAGGAGAAGCAGAAGAAGCAGAAGCAGAAGGAGAAGCAGAAGTAGGAGAAGGAGAAGGAGAAGGAGAAGGAAGGGCAGCAGAAGCAATAGGAGAAGTAGAAGGAGAAGCAGAAGCAGAATGAGAAGCAGAAAGAGAAGCAGTAGAAGCAGAAGAAGCAGGAAAAGCAGAAGTAGAAGAAAGAGAAGAAGAAGAAGAAGAAGAAGAAGAAGAAGAAGAAGAAGAAGAAGAAGAAGAAGAAGAAGAAGGAGAAGCGTAAGGAGAAGCAGTAGAAGCAAAGAAGCAGAACCTGGAGAAGCAGAAGCA
>NW_012310414.1:0-2406 GCF_000151885.1 Dipodomys ordii | reverse complement strand
GGAGAAGCAGAAGCAGAAGAAGATGCATAAGGAGAAGCAGTTTTGTAAGCAGAAGAAGCAGAAGCAGAAGGAGAAGTAGAAGTAGGAGAAGGAGAAGGAAGAGCCGCAGAAGCAATAGGAGAAGCAGAAGGAGATGCAGAAGCAGAATGAGAAGCAGAAAGATAAGCAGTAGAAGCAGAAGAAGCAGGAAAAGAAGAAGCAGAAGAAAGAGAAGAAGAAGAAGAAGAAACAGAAGCAAAAGAAACAGAAGAAGGAGAAGAGCAGAAGCAGAAGCAGAAGGAGAAGCAGAAGCAGAAGGAGAAGGAGAAAGAGAAGCAGGAGGAGCAGAAGAAGCAGGAGAAGCAGAAGCAGAAGAAACAGGAGAAGCTGAAGAAGCAGAAGCAGAATCTGAAGCAGGAGAAACAGAAGAAGCACAATCTGAAGCAGAAGCAGAAGAAACAGAAATAGTAGAATAAGCAGAAGCAGAAGCAGCAGGAGAAGCAGAAGAAGAAGAAGGAGAAGGATTAGGAGTAGGAGAAGCAAAAGGATAAGCAGAAGCAGAAAGAGACGCAGAAGGAGAAGCAGCACGAGAAGTAGGAGAAGCAGAAGAAACAGAAGACGCAGAAGCAGAATGAGCAGCAGAAGGAGAAATTGAAGCAGAAGCAGAAGGAGAAGCAGAAGCAGAAGGAGAAGCAGAAGTAGGAGAAGGAGTAGCAGAAAGAGAAGCAGAAGGAGAAGCAGGAGAAGCAGAAGCAGGAGAAGCAGAAGCAGATGAAACAGAAGGAGAAGAAGCAGAAGCAGAAGGAGAAGCAGAAACAGAAGGAAAAGCAGAAAGAGAAGAAGGAGAAGCAGAAGAAGCAGCAGCAGGAGAAGCAGAAGCAAAAGAAGCCGAAGAAACAGAAGTAGAACCTGAAGCAGAAGGAGAAGCAGAAGAAGCAGAATTTGGAGAAGCAGAAGGAGAAGCAGAAGCAGAAAGAGAAGCAAAAGCAGAGGGAGAAGCAGAAGGAGAAGCAGGAAAAGAAGAAGAAGCAGAAGCAGACGGAGAAGCAGAAGAAGGAGAAGGAGAAGCAGAAGCAGAATAAGAAGCAGAAGGAAAAGCACAAGCAGAAGGAGATGCAGAAGGAGAAGCAGGAGAAGCAGAAGAAACAGAAGCAGAAGGAGAAGAAGAAGGAGAAGAAGCAGAATCAGAAGAAGCAGAAGCAGAAATAGAAAGAGAAGCCGACGAAGAGAAGCAGAACGAGAAGCAGGAGAAGCAGAAGAAGCAGAAGCAGAAGGAGAAGCAGAAGTATGAGAGAAGGAGAAGGAGAAGGAAGGGCAGCAGAATCAATAGGAGAAGCAGAAGGAGAAGCAGAAGCAGAATGAGAAGCAGAAAGAGAAGCAGTAGAAGCAGAAGAAGCAGGAAAAGCAGAAGCAGAAGAAAGAGAAGAAGAAGACGAAGAAGAAGAAGAAGAAGAAGAAGAAGAAGAAGAAGAAGAAGAAGAAGAAGAAGAAGAAGAAGAAGAAGAAGAAGAAGAAGAAGAAGAAGAGGAAGAAGAAGAAGAAGAAGAAGAAGCAGAAGGAGAAGCAGAAGGAGAAGCAGAAGAAGCAGAAGCAGGAGAAGCAGAAGCAGAAGAAAAAGAATAAGCAAAAGAAGCAGAAGCACTAGGAGAAGCAGAAGAAGGAGAAGCAGTAGGAGCAGCAGAAGGAGAAGCAGAAGCAGAAAGAAAAGCAGAAACAGAAGGAGAACAAGAAGGAGAAGCAGGAGAATCAGAAGAAGCAGAAGTAGAAGCAGAAGAAGCAGCAGAAGAAGAAGAAGCAGAAGAAGCATAAGAAGCAGAAGGAGGAGAAGCAGAACCAGAAGAAAAAGAAGAAGCATAAGAAGCAGAAGCAGAGGGAGAAGCAGAAGAAGGAGAAGGAGCAGCAGAAGGAGAAGCAGAAGGAGAATCAGGAGGAGAAGCAGAAGAAGGAGAAGCAGAAGAAGCAGAAGCAGAAGGAGAAGCAGAAGTAGGAGAAGGAGAAGGAAGGGCAGCAGAATCAATAGGAGAGGCAGAAGGAGAAGCAGAAGCAGAAAGAGAAGCAGAAAGAGAAGCAGTAGAAGCAGAAGAAGCAGGAAAAGCAGAAGAAGAAGAAAGAGAAGAAGAAGACGAAGACGAAGAAGAAGAAGAAGAAGAAGAAGAAGAAGAAGAAGAAGAAGAAGAAGAAGAAGAAGAAGAAGAAGAAGAAGAAGAAGAAGAAGAAGAAGAAGGAGAAGAAGAAGATGATGATGATGATGATGATGAGATGAGAGAGAGAGAGAGAGATGAGAGAGAGAGAGAGAGAGGAGAGGAGAAGGAGAAGCATAGGAGAAGAAGTAGAAGCAGAGAAGCAGAAGCAGGAGAAGCAGAGCAGAGATAAGGATAAGCATAAGAGCAGATCAGAGGGAGAAGCAGAAGAGGACAGGAGCAGCAG
>NW_012310413.1:0-2406 GCF_000151885.1 Dipodomys ordii | reverse complement strand
TCACTATGGGCTCCTGATGTATTTTTGTTTGTTTGTTTTGGGCTGGTTGTGGGCTTGAACTCTAGGTTTGGGTGCTGTCCCTCAGCTCTTCAGCTCAAGGCTGGCACCCTACCATTTGAGCCACAGCACCACTTCTGACCCTTTTTGCTTTTGTGATGCTGAGGAATCAGATCCTGCAGCCTGGAGCGCGCTCGTTAGGCCTGTGCTGCTGTGTATACCACCTAGGTTATGCAGCCTGGGGGACTCAGTTCAAATCTCTTCTACTGTTGGTAGTCTTGACCCAGGGGCGCTGTTCCTGGCTTGGGCATTTAAGCTCCCTTCCAGGGGCACTCTTGCTCTGGCCTGGCCAGTAGAGTGTGCTCCACCGGCTGGTGGAGCTCTCGAACAGTTCCCAGTTTTAGTGGGTCCTGTGGTCCGGATGTTGGGGAGGGAGTCTAGGTCAGGGTCTGGGGATTCCCTCCAGCTCAGGGTCCCCTGTGAAGTACTCACCCTGGAGCTGGTTGTTTCTGTGTGGTGTAGGTCGTCAGTTGTTGTTGCAATCCGAGTTCAGTTGGGGTGGTTGCAGGCTGGGTTGGGCGGCCCCCGCCGGGTCGTTGCGATCGCGATCTGGCGGGTGGTCTGCCGACAGGTTCGCTGCTGCTGGTGCCGGGCGGCTTTGGCGGGATGGAGCCTCTCCGCTCCCGTGGAGAGTTAGGGATGGGGGGTGGGATCCTCGTGGAGAATCCCGGCTGGTAGGTTTCTCTGTTCCTGGCGATCTGCTGATCTGCGGACCGGTACCTGGTATCTGCAACCGGTACCTGGTATCTGCGAGCGGCCCCCTGTGTCTCTGGGGCTCCGGCAGCCCCCGCCCCGCCGGCTGGCCGGCGGCTTGGCGCTCTGCCGCGCGGCCAGTAAAGGTTGGGGGAGGGGTCTTCGCTCTTCTCTGTTCTGAAATTCTTTTCTTCTCTTTCTTTTTTTGTTATTTCTCACCTCTGGTTTTTCTCTGAGTGTTCGTCTTTTTGTTGTTGTCGGTCTCTTGGGGAGATTAAGCGTTGGAACTCGAACTCTCTTTTTGGTTGGAGAGAGCTGTGGCGTTTCCCTACTGCCCCGTCGCCATCTTGGTCCCCCCTCCCTAATTATCTCTTTAATATCTCTTTATCTTCCAGCCCCTGCTTCCTGACCGGATGGTGATATCTGAAGCACTCAGCGGCAACCAGACAGCCAGAGGGGAACGCGAGCCATCCATGCAGGTGGCGTAACCGTCCATCCTCACCCCCCCACGCCCGCAGGCGATTACTCGACCACGACCACGAACTCCGACCCCACCCCCGCACCAAAATCCACAACCCTACCCTCGGAACAAAATAAAACAAATTTGCTTGAATCTCACGCTGCCTTTTGTTTGTAATTGATGCAATAGGCGAAGGGGAGGGATCTCATTTCTGTTGCCTGACGGGGGGTGGAGGGGGGAAGGGGCGGGGTAATTGGAGAGGAGAGAAGAGGGGGCAGAGGGCATCTCAGTGTATCTGTGTGTGTGCGTGCGTGCATCTTTGAGGAAACTCAAAGATCGGACGCGACAGAGCATGTATGTAGTCCAGCCGGACCAATTCACCACGTCTCTGTCTATTGTCTCTCTGTTTCTGTTTCTCTATTTCTCTCTCTGTGTCTCTCTTTGTCTCTGTCTGTCTGTCTGTCTGTCTGTCTGTCTGTCTGTCTCTCTCTCTCTCTCTCTCGTTTGAATTCTCTCTCCCGCCCGCCCGCCCGCCCGCACTCCCTCCCTCCTTTTCCTCTCGACTTGCCAGTCAATCCTGGGGCTTGAGCTACTGTACTGGCTCTCCAACACACAACGGTCCCACTCCGAGCCTGCCTGCCTCCCTGCCTGCCTATGCATGGGCCCCATACTCCAACGAGGCACATCATCATCCCAACCCCACCCCTTCTCTGAAAAGAAGGCAGTCTCTCTCGGGGCCAGCCAGCCTGGGCCGGTTTTCTCAGTCAGTCAGTGCGTGGTTTGTTTGTTCTTTTTTTTCCCCCATGCATTTCATGAGAGAAAACTGCAATTCACAAAACCACCACTCGACAAGGTGGATGGGGCGGCGGGAGGGGCAAAACACGGGTCGGGTCAGTCACTCACTCAGTCAGTCAGTCCTCACCTACCCGGCAGTGGGGAGTGAGAGTTCTGACATACACATACATATAGGTTCTTAGGATTCATTATTATCATCATTTGCTTTTCCTCTGTCGTAGCCATGACGACGGGGAGGGGGGAGTGCGGGCTTTCGACCGCCAGCCGACGTGTTGCGGAGGGGAAGGTAGGACCCGAGAGAGACTGTAATCTTTTCAAACAAAGACGGACATGAGCATGAGGAGGACACCTCGGCAGCCTGGAAACTTGGGATAAAAAATGGTGGGACCATGACGATGTAA
>NW_012310412.1:0-2406 GCF_000151885.1 Dipodomys ordii | reverse complement strand
ACAGCGAGGACACAGCTGCACACAGTGGGGGACACAGCAAGGTACAGAGCGGGACACAGCGGGACACAGCGGGACACAGCGGGGGACACAGGAAGGACACAGCGGTACACAGAGGGGGACAGAGCGAGGACACATTGGGACACAGCGGGACTCAGCGGGGGACACAGCAGTACACAGCGGGACACAGCGGGACACAGCGGGGACACAGCAGGGACACAGCGTGGGACACAGCGGGACACAGCGGGAGGACACAGAGGGTGACACAGCGGGACACAGCGGGAAAAAAGTGAGGCCACAGCGGAATACAGCCTGGGACACAGCGAGGACACAGCGGGACACAGCGGGACACAGCGGGGACAAAGCAGTAGACACAGCGGGACACAGTGGCGGACACAGCAGGACACAGCGTGGGACACAGGGAGGACACAGCGGGACCCAGCGGGACCCAGCGTCTATACTGCTGGGACACAGCGGGACACAGCGAGGACACAGCGGGGGACACAGTGGGACACAGCGGGGAACACAGCGAGGACACAACGGCACCCAGCAGGACACAGCGTCGATACAGCAGGGACACAGGGTTACACAGCGTGGTACCCAGCTGTGGACACAACGGGACAGAGTGGGGGCACAGCGAGACACAGCGGGACACAGCGAGGACACAGCGGGATACATTGGTGACACAGCGGGGAAAACAGCAGGACAAAGCAGCAGACACAGCGGGGGACACAGCGCGACACAGCAAGACATAGCATGGACACAGCAGTAGACACATCGGGACATAGCAGGGGACACAGCTGGGGACACAACGGGACACAGCGGTGGACACAGCGAGGACACAGCAGGACCCACCGGGACCAAGCGAGGGACACAGCGAGGACACAGCAGGACACAGCGGGGGACACAGCGAGGACACAGCGGGGGACACAGCGGGACACAGCGGGGAACACAGCGAGGACACAGCGAGACCCAGCGGGACACAGCGTCGATACAGCGGGCACACAGCGTTACACAGCGTGGTACTCAGCTGTGGACACAACGGGACACAGTGGGGGCACAGCCGGACACAGCGGGACACAGTGCAACACAGCGGGAACAAAGCGTGAGACACAGCAAAGGACAGAGCGGGAGACAGTGGGGGACGCAGCGAGGACACAGTGAGACACAGCGGGACACAGCGTCGATAAAGCGGGGACACAGCGTTACACAGCGTAGTACACATCTCTTTACACAACGGGACACAGTGGGGGCACAGCCGGACACAGCGGGACACAGTGGGACACAGCGGGGACAAAGCGTGAGACACAGCAGGGGACAGAGAGGGAGGCAGCAGGGGACACAGCGAGGAAACAGCGGGACACAGCGGTGACACAGCGGGGACTCAGCGGGGGACACAGCGGGACACAGCGGGGGACACAGCGGGACACAGCGGGAGACACAGCGAGGACCCAGCGGGACCCAGCGGGACCCAGCGTAGATACAGCGGGCACACAGCGTTACACAGAGTGGTACACAGCTGTGGACACAACGAAATACAGTGGGGGCACAGCGGAACACAGCGGGACACAGTGGGACACAGCGGGGACAAAGCGTGAGACACAGCGGGGGACAGAGCTGGAGACAGCGGGAGACACAGCGAGGACACAGCAGGACACAGCGTTGACACAGCGGGGTCTCAGCGGGGGACACAGCGGGAGACAAAGAGGGACACCACGGAACACAGCGGGACACAGCGGGGAACACAGCAAGGACACAGTGGGACACAGCGGGGGACACAGCGGGACATAGCGGGGGACACAGCGGGGGACACAGCGGGACACAGCGGGACACCGCGGGGGACAAAGGGAGGACACAGCGGGACACAGCGGGGGACAGAGCGAGGACACATTGGGACACAGCGTGATTCAGCGGGGGACACAGCAGTATACAGCGGGACAAAGCGGGACACAGCGGGGACACAGCAGAGACACAGCGGGGGACAGAGAGTTACACAGCGGGGGACACAGGGATGACAGACCAGGACCCAGCGGGACCCAACGTGGATACAGTAGGGACCCAGCTGGACCCAGCGGGACACAGCGGGGACACAGCAGTAGACACAGGGGGACACAGCGTTGGACAAAGGGAGGACACAGCGGGAAACAGCGGGACCCAGCGTCGATACAGCAGGGACACAGTGGGACACAGTGGGGTACACAGCTGGGGACACAGCAAGGACACAGCGGGACACAGCGGGACACAGCGGGGACACTGCAGGAACATAGCAGGACACAGCGGGTACACAGCGGGACACAGCGGGACACAGCTGGGGACACAGCGGGGACACAGCGGGACACAGCGGAACACAGCGGGAGTCAAAGCGGGAGACAGCGGGGGACACAGCGAGGACACAGGGGGACACAGCGG
>NW_012310411.1:0-2406 GCF_000151885.1 Dipodomys ordii | reverse complement strand
ACAGCGGGACAAAGTGGGGGACCCAGCTGGACACAGCGTGTGACCCAGCAGGACCCAGCGGGGAAACAGCGTGGACACAATGGGACACAGCGAGGACACAGCGGGACACAGTGGGGGACACAGCGGGACACAGCAAGGCACAACGGGGTCACAGCAGTGGACACAGCGGGACACAGCGGGGGACACAGCCAGACACAGCAGGGGACACAGCGGGACACAGTGGGGGACACAGTAGGGGACACATTGGAACACAGTGGGGGACACAGCGGGACACAGCGGGGACACAGCTGGACACAGTGGGGTACAGAGCCGGACACAGCAAGCACAACGGGGTCACAGCAGTGGACACAGCCGGACAAAGCGGGGCACAGAGCGGGACAGAGCGGGGATACAGCAGGTGCCACAGAGGGACACAGCGGGACACAGCGGGACACAGCGGGGGACACAGTGAGGACACATTGGGACACAGCGGGTACACAGCGGGACTCAGCAGGGGACACAGCAGGACACAGCGGGACACAGTGGGACCCAGTGGGGCACAGCAGGGACACAGCGAGTGACACAGCAGGGGACACAGCGGGACACCGCAGGGGACACAGGGAGGATACAGCGGGACACAGCAGGGGACACAGCAGAACCCAGCGAGGGACACAGCGGGGGACACAGTGGGACACAGCGGGGTACACAAAGAGGACCCAGCGGGACCCAGCGGGACAAAGCTTCGATACAGCGGGGACACAGCGGGACACATCGGGGTACACAGATGGGGACACAACGGGACATAGTGGGGGACATAGCGGGATAAAGCGGGACACAGCGGGACACAGCGGGACACAGCGGGGCACAGTTGGGACAAAGTGGGCGACACAGCGGGGAACAGAGCAGGACACAGCAGGGGACACATCGAGGACACAGCGGGACACAGCGGGGACACAGTTGGGACACAGCGGGGGACACTGAGGGGCACAAATGGGACTACACGGAACACAGCGGGACACAGTGGGATAAAGCGGGACACTGCGTGGATACAGCGGGACACAGCGGGGGACACAGCAGGACACAGCGGGACACAGAGGGGGACAAGGCGGGACACAGCGGGGGACAGAGCTGGGGACACAGCGAGACACAACGGGTACAAAGCGAGACACAGCAGATTACACAGTGGAACACAGCGGGCACACAGCCGGGATACAACGGGACACAGTGGGGAAAGAGCGGGACAAAGCGTGACACAGCGGGAAACAGTGGGGTACACAGCGGGACAAACGGGGGACACAGCGGGGTACACTGCGGGACACACGGTGGACACAGCAAGGACACAGCGGGACACAGTGACGACACAGCGGGACACAGCAGGGGAAACAGCGGGACACATTGTGGACACAGCAGTGGACACAGCCGGACACAGCGGGGGACACAGGGGGACACAGGGGGGACACAGAGAAGACACATTGGGACACAGCGGGAATACAGCGGGACTCAGCGGGGGACACTGCAGTACACAGAGGGACACAGCGGGACACAGAGGGGGACACAGTGGGACAGAGCGGGGGACACAGCAGGGGACACAGAGGAACTCAGCGGGACACAGCGGAGGACACGGGGGACACAGCGGGACACAGCGGGGGATACAGCGAGGACACATTGGGACACAGCGGGGACACAGCGGGACTCAGCGGGGGACACAGCAGTACACAGCGGGACACAGCAGTGACACAGCTAGACAAAGCGGGGTACACAGCGGGACACACCGGGCACACAGCAGGGACACAGCGGGACACACCGGGACACAGTGGAGAAAGAGCGGGACACAGCGTGACACAGCGTGACACAGCGGGGTACACAGCGGGACACACGGGGAACACAGTGTTGACATAGCGGGACACAGCTGGGGACACAGCAACGACACAGCAGGACACAGCGGGGGACACAGGGGGGACACAGCGGGACACAGCAGGACACAGAGGGGGACACAGTGGGACAGAGCAGAGGACACAGCAGGAAACAAAGCGGGACACAGCGGGACTCATCGGGGGAAACAGGGGGGACACAGCGGGACCCAGCGTGGGACACAGCGAGGACACATTGGGACACAGCGGGGACACAGCGGGACTCAGCGGGGGACACAGCAGGACACAGCGGGACACAGCGGGACACAGCAGGGGACATAGAGGGGTAAACAGCGGGACACAGTGGGGAACACAGCGAGGACACTGCGGGACCAATTTGGACACAGCGTCGATACATTGGGGACACAGCTGGACACAGCGGGGTACATAGCTGGGTACACAACGGGACACAGCGTTGACATATCGAGGACTCATCATAACACATCGTGGGTAAATACTGAGGACTCAGTGTGGATTCAGCGAGACTCAGTGGGGATACTGTGGGGGACACTGCATT
>NW_012310410.1:0-2406 GCF_000151885.1 Dipodomys ordii | reverse complement strand
TTCTTGTCCTTCTTCTGTTTCTTCAGCTTGTTCTTATCCTGTTTCTGCATTTCCTGATTCTCCTTCTGCTACTCTTTCTGTTTCTCCTGCCGCTTTTCCTTCTACTGCTCCTTCTTCTGCTTCTCTTTCTGCTTCTACTCCTGTTTCTCCTTCTCCTTCTCCTTGTAGTTCTACTTTTTCTTCTGCTTCTCCTTCTGCTTCTGTATCTTCTGCTTCTTCTACTACTGCCTCTGCTTCTTCTGTTTTTTCTGCTTCTCCTTCTGCTTTTGCTTCTCTTTCTGCTTCTGCTTCTCCTTCTGCTTCTCCAGATTCTGCTTCTTCTGCTTCTCCTGCTTCTCCTTCTGCTTCAGGTTCTGCTTTTGCTTTTTCGGCTTCTTCTGCTTCTGCTTCTCCTGCTGCTGCTTCTTCTGCTTCTCTTGCTTCTCTTTCTGCTTTTCCTTCTGTTTCTGCTTCTCCTTCTGCTTCTTCCCCTTCTTCTGTTTCTTCTGCTTCGGCTTCTCCAGCTTCTGCTTCTCCTGCTTCTCGTTCTGCTTCTCTTTCTGCTTCTCTTTCTCCTTCTCCTTCTCCTTCTTCTGCTTCTTCTTCTGCTTCTGCTTCTCCTTCTGCTTCTGCTTCTGCTTCAATTTCTCCTTCTGCTTCTCATTCTGCCTCTGCGCCTTCTGTTTCTTCTGCTTCTCCTGCTTCTTCTTCTCCTGCTACTCCTACTTCTCGTGCTGCTTCTCCTTCTGCGTCTCTTTCTGCTTCTGCTTATCCTTTTGCTTCTCCTACTCCTAAGCCTTCTCTTTCGCCTTCTCCTTCTTCTTCTTCTGCTTTTCCTGCTGCTTCTGCTTATTGTACTATTTCTGTTTCTTCTGCTTCTTCTTCAAATTGTGCTTCTTCTCTTTCTCCTGCTTCAAATTCTGCTTCTGCTTCTTCGGCTTCTCCTGTTTCTTCTGCTTCTGCTTCTTCTACTTCTCCTGCTTCTCTTTCTGCTTCTCCTTCTGCTTCTCCTTCTGCTTCTGCTTCTGCTCTTCTCCTTCTTCTGTTTCTTTTTCTTCTTCTTCTTCTTCTTCTTCTTCTTCTTCTTCTTCTTCTTCTTCTTCTTCTTCTTCTTCTTCTTCTGTTTCTTCTGATTCTACTTCTGCTTCTCCTTCTTCTCCTCTTACTGCTTCTTCTGATTCTCCTGCTTCTCCTACTTGTTCACCTTCTGTTTCTGCTTCTATTTCTGCTTCTGCTTCTCCTTCTTCTGCTTCTCCGTCTGCTTCTGCTTCTTCTTCTTTTCCTGGATCACATTATGCTTCGCCTTCTGTTTCTCCTTCTCATTCTTCTGCTATTCCTTCTGCTTCTCATTCTGCTTCTGCATCTTCAGCTTCTTCTGCTACTGCTTCTGCTTCTTCTGTTTCTTCAACTTCTCCTTCTGCTTATGCTTCTCTTTCTGATTCTGCTTCTCCTTGTGGTTCTCCTTCTTCTTCTCCAGTTTCTTCTTATTCTGCTTCTCCAACTTCTTCTTCTGCTTCAGGTTCTCCTTTTCCTTCTTCGGCTTCTTCTGCTTCTATTTCTGCTTCTCCTTCTGTTTCTGCTTCTCTTTCTGCTTCTGCTTCTTCTCCATCTTCTATTTCTTCTGAGTCTGCTTTTCCTGCTTCTGCTTCTCCTGCTTCTCCTTCGGTTTCTCTTTATGCTTCTCCTTCTCCTTCTCCTTCTTCTGCTTCTACTACTGCTTCTGCTTCTCCTTCTGCATCTTCTTCTGTTTCAATTTCTCCTTCTTCTGCCTTTCATTATGCTTCTGCTTCTCCTGCTTCTGCTCCTTCTGCTTCTCCTGCTTCTCCTTCTCCTTCTCCTTCTGCTTCTGCTTATCCTTCTGTTTCTCCTACGCCTAACCCTTCTCTTTCTCCTTCTTCTTCTTCTGCTTCTCCTGCTGCTTCTTCTTCTGCTTCTTCTGCTTTTTCTGTTTCTTCTTCTTCTGCTTCAGCTTCTGCTTCTTCTGCTTCTCCTTCTGCTTCTGCTTCTCCTTCTGCTTCTGCTTCTGCTCTTCTCCTTCTTCTGTTTCTTCTGCTTCTGCTTCTCCTACTTCTTCTTCTTCTGCTTCTCCTACTTCTCATTCTGCTTCTCCGTCTCATTCTCCTTCTCCTTCAATTTCTCCTTCTTGTGCTTCTCAATCTTCTTCTGCTTCTGCTTCTCCTGCTTCTGCTTCTTCTGTTTCTCCTTCTGCTTCTCCTTCTGCTTCTCGTTCAGCTTCTTATTCTGCTTCTGCTCCTCCTACTCCTAATCCTTCTCTTTCTCCATCTTCTTCTTCTGCTTCTCGATCTGCTTCTGCTTCATCTGCTTGATCTGTTTCTTCTGCTTCTGCTTTTTCCAACTTCCTGAAGCTTCTGCTTCTCCTTCTGCTTCAAGTACTCCTACTGCATCTTCAAATTCTTCTGATTCTTC
>NW_012310409.1:0-2406 GCF_000151885.1 Dipodomys ordii | reverse complement strand
CTGAGTCCCGCTGTGTCCCGCTATGTCCCCCACTGTGTCCCGTTGTGTCCCCAGCTATGTACTCTGCTGTGTCACGCTGTGTCCCCGCTGTATCGACGCTGTGTCCCGCTGGGTCCCGCTGTGTACTCTCTGTGTTCCACACTGTGTCCCGCTGTGTCCCCGGCAGTGTCCCTCGCTGTTTCCCGCTGTGTCCCCCGCTGTGTCCCTGCTGTGCCCCGCTGTGTCCCGCTGTGTACTGCTGTGTCCCCCTCTGAATCCCGCTGTGTCCCCGCTGTTTCCCAATGTGTCCTCACTGTGTCCCCCGCTGTGTCCCGCTGTGTCCCCCCTGTGTCCCCTGCTGTGTCCCGCTCTGTCCCTCTGTGTCCCCTGCTGTGTCCCCTGCTCTGTCCCACTGTGTCCCCCGCTGTGTCCCTGCTGTGTCCCCGCTGTGTCCCGCTGTGTCCCCCGCTGATTCCCGCTGTGTCCCAGATGTGTCCCGCTGTGTCCTCGCTGTGTCCCCTGCTGTGTCCCGCTGTGTCCCGCTGTGTCCCCCTCTGTGTCCCGCTGTGTCCCCTGCTGTGTCCCTGCTGTGTCCCGCTGTGTTCCGCTGTGTCACGCTGTGTCCTCGCTGTGTCTCCCACAGAGTCCCGCAGTGTCCTCGCTGTGTCCCTCACTGTGTCCTGCTTTGTCCACTGCTGTGTCCCGCTGTGTACCCCTCTGTGTCCCCCGCTGTGTCCCCCGCCGTGTCCCTGCTGTGCTCCGCTGTGTACCGCTGTGTCTCGCTGTGTACTGCTGTGTCCCCGTTGTGTCCCAATGTGTCCTCGCTGTGTCCCACGCTGTGTCCCATTGTGTTCCCCCTGTGTCCGCCGCTGTGTCCCGCTGGGTCCCTCTGTGTCCCCTGCTGTGTACCCTGCTCTGTCCCACTGTGTCCCCCGCTGTGTCCCGCTTTGTCATGGCTGTGTCCCCCGCTGTGTCCCGCTGTGTCCCACTGTGTCCTGTTTGTGTCCCGCTATGTCCCACACTGTGTCCCGTTGTGTCCCCAGCTGTGTACCCCGCTGTGTCCCGCTGTGTCCCCGCTCTATCGATGCTGTGTCCTTCGCTGTTTCCCGCTGTGTACCCTGCTGTGTCCTGCTGTGTCCTCCCTGTGGCCCCGCTGTGTCCCGCTGTGTCCCCGGTTGTGTCCCGCTGGGTCCCCGGCTGTGTCACTGCTGTGTCCCGCTGTGTTCCACTGTGTCCCGCTGTGTCCTTGCTGTGTCTCCCGCAGTGTCCCGCAGTGTCCTCGCTGTGTCCCCCGCTGTGTCCTGCTTTGTCCACTGCTGTGTCCCGCTGTGTACCCCTCTGTGTCACCCGCTCTGTCCCTGCTGTGACCCGCTGTGTCCTGCTGTGTCTCGCTGTGTCCCCCGCTGAGTCCCGCTGTGTCCCCGCTGTGTCCCAATGTGTCCTCGCTGTGTCCCCCCCTGTGTTCCGCTGTGTCCCCCCTGTGTCCCCCGCTGTGTCTCACGCTTTATCCCATCTGTGTCCCACTCTGTCCCGCTGTGTCCCGCTGTGCCCACACTGTGTCCCGTTGTGTCCACAGCTGTGTACATCGCTGTGTCCCGCTGTGTCCCCGCTGTATCGACGCTGTGTCCCACTGGGTCATGCTGTGTCCTCCCTGTGTTCCCCGCTGTGTCCCGCTGTGTCCCCGCTGTGTGCCCACTGTGTCCCGCTGTGTACTTCGTTGTGTCCAGCTGTGTCACTGCTGTGTCCTCGCTGTGTCCCCCGCTGTGTCCCACTGTGTCCTCACTGTGTCCCCCTCTGTGTCCCGCTGTGTCCCCCGCTATGTCCTGCTGTGTCCAGCTGTGTCCCGCTCTGTCCCCGCTTTGTGCCCGCTGTGTCCCGCTGTGTACTCCGTTGTGTCCAGCTGTGTCACCACTGTGTCCCGCTGTGTCCTCTCTTTGTCTCCACTGTCCCCCGCTGTGTCCCCGCTGTGTCCCGCTGTGTCCCGCTGTGTCCCCCGCTTTGTCCTGCTGTGTCGACACAGTGTTCCCTCTGTGTCCTGCTGTGTCAAACTGTGTCCCATGGTGTCCCGCTTTTTTCCCCGCTGTTTCCCCCTCTGAGTCCCCTTTGTGTCCCCACTGTGTCCCGCTGTGTCCTAGCTGTGTCCCCCGCTGTGTCCCGCTGTGTCCCCGCTGGGTCACAAGCTGTGTCCTGCTGTGTCCCGCTGTGTACCCCGCTGTGTCCCGCTATGTTCCCGCAATGTCCCCGCTGTGTCTCGCTGTGTCCCACTGTGTCCTCGCTGTGTCCCCCGCTGTGCCCCGTTGTGTCCCCAGCTGTGTACCCCGCTCTGTCCCGTTGTGTCCCCGTTGTAATGACGCTGTGTCCCGCTGGGTCCCGCTGTGTGCTCGCTGTGTCCCGCTGTGTACCCCTATGTGTCCGCCGCTGTGTCCC
>NW_012310408.1:0-1326 GCF_000151885.1 Dipodomys ordii | reverse complement strand
TATATGTATGTGTATGACAGAAACTCTCACTCCCCACTGCCGGGTAGGTGAGGACTGACTGACTGAGTGAGTGACTGACCCGACCCGTGTTTTGCCCCTCCCGCCGCCCCATCCACCTTGTCGACGGCAAACGCGCGCCATCTAGTGGTGGTTTTGTGAATTGCAGTTTTCTCTCATGAAATGCATGGGGGAAAAAAAAGAACAAACAAACCACGCACTGACTGACTGAGAAAACCGGCCCAGGCTGGCTGGCCCCGAGAGAGACTGCCTTCTTTTCAGAGAAGGGGTGGGGTGGGGATGATGATGTGCCTCGTTGGAGTATGGGGCCCATGCATAGGCAGGCAGGCAGGCAGGCAGGCTCGGAGTGGGACCGTTGTGTGTTGGAGCGCCAGTACAGTAGCTCAAGCCCCAGGATTGACTGGCAAGTCGAGAGGAAAAGGAGGGAGGGAGTGCGGGCGGGCGGGAGAGAGAATTCAAACGAGAGAGAGAGAGAGAGAGACAGACAGACAGACAGACAGACAGACAGACAGAGACAAAGAGAGACACAGAGAGAGAAATAGAGAAACAGAAACAGAGAGACAAGAGGCAGAGACGTGGTGAATTGGTCTGGCTGGACTACATACATGCTCTGTCGCGTCCGACCTTTGAGTTTCCTCAAAGATGCACGCACGCACACACACAGATACACTGAGATGCCCTCTGCCCCCTCTTCTCTCCTCTCCAATTCCCCCGCCCCCTCCCCCCTCCCCACCCCGTCAGGCACCAGAAATGAGATCCCTCCCCTTCGCCTATTGCGTCAATTACAAACAAAAGGCAGCGTGAGATTCAAGCAAATTTGTTTTATTTTGTTCCGAGGGTAGGGTTGTGGATTTTGGTGCGGGGGGGGGGGGTCGGAGGTCGTGGTCGTGGTCGAGTAATCGCCTGCGGGGGTGGGGGTGTGAGGATGGACGGTTATGCCACCTGCATGGATGGCTCGCATTCCCCTCTGGCTGTCTGGTTGCCGCTGAGTGCTTCAGATATCACCATCCGGTCAGGAAGCAGGGGCTGGAAGATAAAGAGATATTAAAGAGATAATTAGGAGCAGGACTCCAGGGAAGCCCGAAGGCGGGGCGGGGCGGGGGGAGGGGGGAGGGAGAGAATGGTGGAGAGGAGGGGAGACGGATCTATCCAGGGAACGAGCGACAAAGTGATCGCGCTATGAGTTTTGAATAAGGGCTGCTTGATAGAAGAGTTTTGAATCCAAATTGTTATCGTTTTGTTTCTTCTCTCTCTTTTTTCTGTATTCCCGAGGCCCCCCCCTGGGGTCGTGTAAGCCATGCTGCTTCT
>NW_012310407.1:0-2406 GCF_000151885.1 Dipodomys ordii | reverse complement strand
AAATAGTTACTTTCCTAGTTTACTGCATCTTATTTTCATTTGTGATCAGTTTAACAGATTGAACAGATTCATGAAACTGAAAGAGGATTCCCATACTTTTTTTTCAACTGGAAGAGCAGTATCATTGAGCCAAAACAGATCAGGGACAGTGCCCCAGGCCCTCAGCTCAAGGCCCACAACTGGCCAAAGATAAAAAGGTATTCACTCCTATCTCTAGCCATTTTTCATTTTGTTCATCTTTTGTCATAGTCAATATTTTTTCGTTTTTCTTTTCTTTCTTTTTTTTTTGGTCAGCCAGTGGGCTTGAACTCTCAATCAACTTTATTTCCTGTCTTGACATACTGATTGTTTTCCTTCTGTCCTTTAAAAAAAGCACAGTCATAAAATAAATAATAGATTTTTAAAAATCAAAAAAATAGTGTAGGGCTATTATAGGAGTTATTAGACTCAAGAACAGTACTACTAAAATGATATTGCTAGATGGGCACTGAAGGTCATACCTTTAGTCCTAGCTACTCAGGAAGTTAAGAGCAGAGGATCTGATTAACTAGCAGAAGATGGAACTGGAGACATGCTCCAGTGGTACAGTGCCAAACAGTGAGCACAAAAGGCCAAGTGAGAGTTTAAGCCCAGTACCATCACAATTTATTAAGTAATTAATGAAAAGTCTGTTGTTGGCTTTGTCATCTGAAAGCTACACTAATTATAAGTTTTCACAAATAGTCATTGATATAAAAGGATTTACTAGATCAGTATATATATATATATATATATATATATATACTGATCTAGTATATATATATATATATATATATATATATATACTGGTACTAGGATATGTATTAATTTTAGCAACATAGAAATTTTTGTTACATAAAAGTGAACACTTATTTTTATTTGAAATGTAGGATTTTTCAGCAAATGAGCTATGATATTAGAGAAGTTAAAGACACTTACTAAAATTAGTTTTACCTAAGTAAAAACAGGATAGAATAGCAACAATCATGATCTAATACAATGAAGCACAATAAATGTATCATAAACTTGCATGCTGGCCTTCTTTTGATCCTTGATGAGCATATTAAACTATCACTTTATAGATTCAATAGACAGTCAATATTAGTTAGTATTACTATTTTCAAAAGAAGATAAAGAAAAATACAGAAGAAGAATAAAATTCTTATCTTCAAAAAATATCCATGAGTTTTGTATTGGTTAGGAGAATTGACAGTTCTACAGTAGCAAACATTTTGAATACAAACTGAATGTCAAAAGTTAAGGTTGTTTGAGATTTCAGAACAAATTTGAAAAAAAACAAATAGAAGTGCACTGCTTAAGCCTAAGGTTTATAGGTGAAAAACTTCAGGAATCAAGATCCAAAAGTGTTTAGAAATGATTGAGCATGTATGTCCTAGCTTTCACTTCTAGGACATATATATTTTATCTAATTATCCATGAAAAAGAAATCTAAGGGTTTCATGAAGGTAACATTAGAGATGGTGCAGAAAATGAGTTGTTACGAGACAATATTGCAAGAAGATAGTCTAGTAAAATGGTACAACAATCCATGTAAGAAATATTGAGATTCTTTCTTTTTTATTTTTTATTGTGAAAATACTGTACAGAGGGGTTACAGTTACATGAGCAAGATAATGAGTATATTTCTTATCCAGCATTCTTGCCTCCTACTTTGTTTTTCCCCTACCATCTGTCCCTCCTACCTCCTCAACTACAAGCCCCTCTCCTCCCCACCCGCGTCTTAATTGTAAAGTTCGGTTTTTCAACATAGCATCTTGTACATCTTATTGTTGCTATGGGTCAATCTGTATCCCTATTTGACTCTTTCTGAGAAATTGATCTACAGTGTCCTACAAAAAGAGGTTTAATGAATGATTTAGTGGGTTGGTATATTGATCTGGTAGGATTTGAGAGAAAAGGAAGTTATTCAGAATTTATGTGAGATTCAGATGATTAGTAAAATAAAGATGTCACAAGCAAATCATGGAATGAAACCAAACAATAGCTAATTTTATACTTTGGGGGGGGCAGGTGTACTACAGTGACAGGAAAGTATTGATAGTAAACTCAAAGTTGTATATAACTTTATGAAAAATTTTAAAAGTTGAACAAATGTTTGAAATGAATTATAATTTAGTAGGAGTATAAGCACTCAGTTTTAATATTTTAAATATTTTACTCAAATGTGTTCTACTATCCTCATTTTTGATGTGCTGTCAAAGGGAGAAAAAAGGACTTTGTATTCCATGTGGAATTTATTTCCAGGAATGATAGGGAGGGGCTAGCAGACAGCACACATGTATGCAGCTAAAACAAGGAACATTCAGAAAACTCAATTTTATTATTTGCTGACATCATTTGAAAATTGAGCCTCAAAGACAAAACTGT
>NW_012310406.1:0-2406 GCF_000151885.1 Dipodomys ordii | reverse complement strand
CAAGGAGAAGCAGAAGCAGAATGAGTAGCAGAAAGAGAAGCAGGAGAAGCACAAGAAGCAGAAGCAGGAGAACCCGAAAGAGAAGAAGAAGAAGAAGCAGAAACATAAGCAGGAGAAGCTAAGAAGCAGAAGCAACTGAAGCAGAAGCAAAAGAAACAGAAGAAGCATAAGTAGCAGAAGCAAAAGCAGAAGTAGAAGCAGAAGAACGAGAAGGAGAAAGAGAAATATAAGGAGAAGCAGAAGGAGAAGCAGAATCAGAAGGAGAAGCAGAAGTAGGAGAAGGAGAAGGAAGAGCAGCAGAAGCAATAGGAGAAGCAGAAGGAGAAGCAGAAGCAGAATTAGAAGCAGAAAGAGAAGCAGTAGAAGCAGAAGAAGCAGGAAAAGCAGAAGCAAAAGAAAGAGAAGAAGAAGAAGAAGAAGAAGAAGAAGAAGAAGAAGAAGAAGAAGAAGAAGAAGAAGAAGAAGAAGAAGAAGAAGAAGAAGAAGAAGAAGAAGGAGCAAAAGGAGAAGGAGAAGCAGGAGAAGCAGAAGCAGAAGAGGAAGAAGCAGAAGGAGAAGCAGAAGGAGAAGCAGAAAGAGAAGCAGGAGCAGAAGAAGAAGCAGAAGCAGGAGAAGCAGAAGCAGAAGAAAAAGTAGAAGCATGAGAAGCAGAACAGAGGGAGAAGGAGAAGATGTAGAAGCAGAAGGAGAAGCAGAAAGAAAAGCAGAAGAACGAGAAGGAGAAGGAGAAACAGAAGGAGAAGCAGAAGGAGAGGCAGAGGGAGAAGCCGAAGGAGAAGCAGGAGAAGCAGAAGAAGCAGCAGCAGGAGAAGCAGAAGCAGAAGAAGCCGAAGAAGCAGAAGCAGAATCTGAAGCAGAAGAAGAAACAGAAGAAGGAGAAGTAGCAGAAGAAATAGGAGAAGCAGAAGGAGAAGCAGAAGAGAAGCAGAAAGTGAAGTAGAAACAGAAGGAGAAGCAGAAAGAGAAGGAGGGGAAGCAGAAGAAGCAGAAGCATAAGAATCCGAAGAAG
This sequence comes from Dipodomys ordii, assembly GCF_000151885.1. Taxonomy (NCBI): domain Eukaryota; kingdom Metazoa; phylum Chordata; class Mammalia; order Rodentia; family Heteromyidae; genus Dipodomys; species Dipodomys ordii. Next base: position 1,397 of record NW_012310406.1, on the reverse strand, counting down.
CAGAAGTAGAACGTGAAGCAGGAGAAGTAGAAGAAGCAGAATCTGGAGAAGCAGAAGGAGAAGCAGAAGCTAAAAGAGAATCAAAAGCAGAAGTAGAAGCAGAAGAAACAAAAGAAGCAGAAGCAGTAGTCGTTGTAGCAGAAGGAAAAGCAGTAGGAAAAGCAGAAGAACGAGAAGGAGAAGCAGAAGGAGAATCAGAAGGAGAAGCAGAAGCAGAAGCAGAAGAAGCAGTAGAAGGAGAAGTAGAAGCAGAAGATGCAGAAGGAGAAGCAGAAGAAGCAGAAGCAGAAGAAGAAGCAGAAGTAGGAGAAGGAGAAGGAGAAGGAAGGGCAGCAGAAGCAATAGGAGAAGCAGAAGGAGAAGCAGAAGAATGAGAAGAAGAAAGAGAAGCAGGAGAAGCAAAAATGCAGAAGCAGGAGAAGCAGAAACAGAAGAAGAAGAAGAAGAAGAAGAAGAAGAAGAAGAAGAAGAAGAAGAAGAAGAAGAAGCAAAAGGAGAATAAGAAGCAAAAGAAGAATGAGAAGCAGGAAAGCAGAAGGAGAAGAAGAAGAAGCAGAAGTAGAAGCAGAAGGAGAAGTAGAAGAAGGAGAAGGAGGAGCAGAAGGACAAGCAGCAGGAGAAGCAGAAGAAGCAGGAGAAGCAGAAGCAGAAGAAAAAGAAGAAGCATGAGAAGCAGAAGCAAAGGGAGAAGGAGAAGATGTAGAAGCAGAAGGAGAAGCAGAAGGAAAAGCAGAAAACGAGAAGGAGGAGGAGAAACAGAAGGAGAAGCAGAAGGAGAGGCAGAGGGAGAAGCCGAAGGAGAAGCAGGAAAAGTAGAAGAAGCAGAAGCAAAAGGTGAACCAAAAGAAGCAGGAGAAGCAGAAGCAGAAGAAGAAGCATAAGAACAAGCACAAGCAGAAGGAGATGCAGAAGGAGAAGCAGGAGAAGCAGAAGAAGCAGAAGCTGAAGGAGAACGAGAAGTAGGAGATGGAGAAGGAGATGGAGGAGAAGCAGAAGCAGAAGGAAAAGCAGAAGCAGAATGAGTAGCAGAAAGAGAAGCAGGAGAAGCACAAGAAGGAGAAGCAGGAGAACCCGAAAGAGAAGAAGAAGAAGAAGCAGAAACAGAAGCAGGAGAAGTTAAGAAGCAGAAGCAACTGAAGCAGAAACAAAAGAAACAGAAGAAGCATAAGTAGCAGAAGCAAAAGCAGAAGTAGAAGCAGAAGAACGAGAAGGAGAAAGAGAAATATAAGGAGAAGCAGAAGGAGAAGCAGAAGCAGAAGGAGAAGCAGAAGTAGGAGAAGGAGAAGGAAGAGAAGCAGAAGCAATAGGAGAAGCAGAAGGAGAAGCAGAAGCAGAATGTGAAACAGAAAGAGAAGCAGTAGAAGCAGAAGAAGCAGGAAAAGCAGAAGCAGAAGAAA
>NW_012310405.1:0-2406 GCF_000151885.1 Dipodomys ordii | reverse complement strand
AGAAGCAGAAGAACAGGAGAAGGACAAGAAGCAGAAGCAGAAGGAGAAGCAGAAACAGAAGGAGAAGCAAAAAGAGAAGGAGGGAAGCAGAAGAAGCAGGAGAAGCAGAAGCATAAGAATCCGAAGAAGCAGAAGCAGAACCTGAAGCAGAAGGAGAAGCAGAAGAAGCAGAATCTGGACAAGCAGAATGAGAATCAAAAGGAGAAGCAGAAGCAGAAAGAGAATCAAAAGCAGAAGGATTAGCAGAAGAAACAGAAGAATAGAATCAGTAGCCATTGTAGCAGAAGTAGAAGGAGAAGCAGAAGGAAAAGCAGAAGAACAAGAAGGAGAAGGAGAAACAGAAGGAGAAGCAGAAGGAGAAGCAGAAAGAGAAGCAGGTAAAGCAGAAGAAGCAGAAGCAGAAGGAGAATCAGAAGGAGAAGCAGAAGAAGGAGAAGGAGAAGCAGAAGCAGAAGAAGATGCAGAAGGAGAAGCAGAAGAAGCAGAAGCAGAAGGAGAAGCAGGAAAAGCAAAAGAAGCAGAGGCAAAAGTAGAAGCAAAAGAAGGAGAAGGAGAAGCAGAAGCAGAAGAAGAAGCATTAGGACAAGCACAAGCAGAAGGCGATGCAGAAGGAGAAGCAGGAGAAGCAGAAGAAGCAGAAGCTGAAGGAGAAGCAGAAGTAGGAGACGGAGGATAAGCAGAAGCAGAAGGAGAAGCAGAAGCGGAATGAGAAGCAGAAAAAGAAGCAGGAGAAGCACAATAAGCAGAAGCAGGAGAAGCCGAAAGAGTAGAAGCAGAAGAAGCAGAAACTGAAGCAGAAGTAGAAGCAGAAGCAGAAGGAGAAGCAGCAGAAGCAGTAGAACCAGAAATTCAGGCAGGAGAAACAGAAGAAGCAGAAGCAGAAGGAGAAGCAAAAAGAGAAGCAGAAGGAGAAGTAGAAGAAGCAGCAGAAGAAGCAGAAAAACTAGCAGGAGAAGCAGAAGTAGAAAGAGAATTAGAAGCAGAAGAAGCAGAAGAAGAAGCATTAGAAGCATAAGAAGCAGAAGCAGGAGAAGCAGAAGCAGAAGAACAAGAAGAAGCATAAGAAGCAGAAGCAGAAGCAGAGGGAGAAACAGAAGAAGGAGAAGGAGCAGCAGAAGGTGAAGCAGAAGGAGATGCAGAAACAGAAAGAGAAGCAGAAACAGAAGGAAAAGAAGAAGGATTAGTTGGAGAATCAGAAGAAGCAGAAGCAGAAAGAGAAGCAGTAGAAGGAGAAGGAGAAGCAGAAGCAGAGGAAAGGAAGGAGAAGCAGAAGAAGCAGAAGCGGGAGAAGCAGAAGAAGAAGAAGAAACAGAAGAAGGAGAAGGAGCAGAAGGAGAAGCAGAAGCAGAAGGAGAAGCAGAAAGAGAAGCAGAAGAAGCAGTAGCAAGAGAAGCAGAAGCAGAAGAATCAGAAGAAGCCAAAGAAGCAGAAGCAGGACCTGAAGCAGAAGAAACAGAACAAGCAGAAGAAGCAGAAGCAGAAGAAGAAGAAGGAGAAGGAAAAAGAGAAGGATTAGGAGTAGGAAGAGCAGAAGGAGAATCAGAAGCACAACGAGAAGCAGAAGCAGCATCAGAAGGAGAAGCAGAAGGAGAAGCAGAAGGAGAAACAGAAGGAGATGCAGAAGCAGAAGAAGCAGCATTAGGAGAAGCAGAAGCAGAAGGATATGCAGAAGGAGAAGCAGGAGAAGCAGAAGAAGCAAAAGCAGGAGAAGCAGAAGTAGGAGAGGAGAATGAGAAGTAAGGGCAGCAGAAGGAATAGGAGAAGCAGAAAGAGAAGCAGAAGCAGAATGAGAAGCAGAAAGAGAAACAGTAGAAGCAGAAGAAGCAGGAAAAGCAGAAGCAGACGATAGAGAAGAAGAAGAAGAAAAAGAAGAAGAAGAAGAAGAAGAAGAAGAAGAAGAAGAAGAAGAAGAAGAAGAAGAATAAGAAGAAGAAGAAGGAGAAGCATAAGGAGAAGTAGTAGAAGCTGAATAAGCAGAATCAGGAGAAGCTGAAGATAAAGAATAAGCAAATGAAGCAGAAGCAGTGGGAGAAGCTGAAGATGGAGAAGGAGAAGGAGCAGCTGTGAGAGAAGCAGAAGCAGAAAGAGAAGCTGAATCTTAAGGAGAACAAGAAGGAGAAGCAGGAGAATCAGAAGAAGCAGAAGTAGAAGCAGAAAAGAGGAGAAGAAAGAGAAGCAGATGTAGAATCTTAATATACTGAAGATGAAGAAGCTGATGATTCTGAATTCAAAGAAACAGAAGAATGAGAATAGCAGATGCTGATGCTGAAGGAGTAGCAGAAGGAGAAGCAGAAAGAGAAGCATGGAGAAGTAGATGAAGCCATGAGTAGCAGTATGCAGAGTAAATTGGGGAGCTCGAAGAAGCCGAAGCTGAATCCTGAAGCAGATGAGAACCTAAAGAAGCCC
>NW_012310404.1:0-2407 GCF_000151885.1 Dipodomys ordii | reverse complement strand
TCTTCGCTTTGTCCCACTGTGTCCCGCTGTGCCCCCACTGTGTCCTCTTGTGTCCACAGATGTGTACCACACTGTGTAACGCTGTATCCCCGCTGTATCGACGCTGTGTCCCGCTGTGTCCTGCTGTGTCCTCGCTGTGTTCCCTGCTGTGTCCCGCTGTGCCCCCCTTGTGTCCCCCGCTGTTTTCCTGTCTGTGTCCCCCGCTTTGTCCTGCTGTGTCCTCGCTGGGCCCCCCGCTGTTTCCTGCTGGGTACCCCGCTGTGTCCCGCTGTGTCCCCTGCTGTGTACCCTGCTTTGTCCCGCTGTGTTCCCCGCTGTGTCCTGCTGTGTCCCCCGCTGTGTCCTGCTGTGTCCTCGCTGTGTCGCGCTCTGTCTCCCCCTTGTCCCCGCTGTGTCCCGCGCTGTCCCGTGGTGTCCCGCTTTGTCCCCCGCTGTGTCCGCCGCTGAGTCCCCGCTGTATCCCCGCTGTGTCCCGCTCTGTACTCCCTGTGTCCCCCGCTGTGTCCCGCTGTGTCCCCTGCTGTGTCCCGCTGTGTCTACTGCTGTGTTCCTGCTGTGTCCAGCTGTGTCCCGCTGTGTCCCCCTGTGTCCTCACTGTGTCCCACGCTGTGTTGCGCTGAGTACTTGCTGTGTCCCCCGATGTGTCCCGTTGTGTCCCCAGCCGTGTACCCCGCTGTGGCCCACTCTGACCCCGCTGTATCGACGCTGTGTCCCGCTGGGTCCCGCTGTGTCCTCGCTGTGTCCACCGCTGTGTCCCGCTGTGTCCCCGCTGTGTCCCGCTTTTTCCTCCACTGTGTCCCGCTGTGTCCTCGCTGTGTCCCCCACTGTGTCCCGCTGTGTCCCCCGCTGTGTCCTGATGTGTCCCGCTTTGTCCCGCTGTGACCCTGATGTGACCCTCAGTGTCCCGGTGTGTCCCCGCTGTGGCCCCGCTGTGTCTGGCTGTGTATACCCCGCTTTGTCCAGCTTTGTCCCCGCTGGGTCCCGCTGTGTCCTCGCTGTGGTCCCTGTTGTGTCCCGCTCTGTCCCCTGCTCTGTCCCCCGCTGTGTCCTGCTCTGTCCCATGCTGTGTCCCGTTTTGTCCCGCTGTGTCCCTCGCTGTGTCCCTGCTGTGTCCCCGCTGTGTCACGCTGTGTCCCGCTGTGTCCTGTTGTGTCCCACTGTGACCCTGCTGAGGTCCCCCTATGTCCCGCTGTGTCCCGCTGTGTCGTCGCTCTTTCCCCCGCTGTGTCCCCCGCTGTGTCCTGCTGTGTCCCGCTTTGTCCCGCTGTATCCCGCTGTGTCCCCGCTGTGCGCCCGCTCTGTCCTGCTGAGTACCCCGCTGTGTCCAACTGTGTCCCCGCTGTGTCCCACTGTGTCCCCTCTCTCTCCCCTGCTGTCCCCCGCTGTGTCCCCCGCTGTGTCCTGCTGTGTCCCGCTGTGTCCCTGGGTGTGTTCTCCTGTGTCCATGCAGTGTTCCCGCTGTGTCTCGCTGTGTCACACTGTGTCCCGTGGTGTCCGGCTGTTTCCCCGCTGTGTCCCAATGTGTCCTCGCTGTGTCCCCCGCTGTGTCCCGCAGTGTCTCCCCTGTGTCCCCGCTGTGTCCCGCTGTGTCCCGCTGTGTCCCCTGCTGTGTACCCTGCTGTGTCCCGCTGTGTCCCCCGCTGTGTCCCGCTGTGTCCCGCGGTGTACCCGCTGTGTCCCGTTGTGTCCCCAGCTGTGTACCCCGCTGTGTCCCGCTGTGTCCCCGCCATTATCGACTCTGTGTCCCTCTGTGTCCCGCTGTGTCTCGCTGTGCCCCCACTGTGTCCCGTTGTGTCCACAGCTGGGTACCACGCTGTGTAACACTGTGTCCCCGCTGTATGGACGCTGTGTCCTGCTGTGTCCCGCTGTGTCCTTGCTGTGTTCCCCGCTGTGTCCCGCTGTGTCCCCAGCTGTGTCACCCGCTGTGTCCCGCTGTGTCCTCGCTGTGTCCCCCGCTGTGTCCCGCTGTGCCCCCTGCTTTGTTCGGCTGTGTCCCGCTATGTCTCGCTCGGTCCCTGCTGTGTCCCGCTGTGTACCGCTGTGACCCCGCTGTGTGCCCGGCTGTGTCCTGCTGTGTACTCCGTTGTGTCCAGCTGTGTCACCGCTGTGTCTTGCTTTGTCCCCTCACTGTCTCCGCTGTCCCCCGCTGTGTCCCCCGCTGAGTCCCGCTGTGTCCCCGCTGTGTTCCTCATGTGTCCCCCGATGTGTCCCACCGTGTGCCACTGTGTCCCCCTCTGTTTCCCACGCTGTGACCCGCTGTGTCCCCCGCTGTGTCCCGCTGAGTCCACTGCTGTGTCCCCGCTGTGTCCCGCTTTTTCCCCAGATGTGTCCCGCTGTGTCCTCACTGAGTCCCCTGCTGTATCCCGGAGAGACCTCGCTGTGACCCCAAACTGTGTCCCGCTGTGTC
>NW_012310403.1:0-2407 GCF_000151885.1 Dipodomys ordii | reverse complement strand
CCCCGCTGTGTCCTCGCTGTGTTCCCCTCTGTGTTCCGCTGTGTACACCTCTGTGTCCCCTGCTGTGTCCCGCTGTGTCCCGCTGTGTACTGCTGTGTCCCCCGCTGAGTCCCCCTGTGTCCCCGCTGTGTACCAATATGTCCTCGCTGTGTCCCCAGCTGTGTCCCGCTGAGTACTGCTGTGTCCCCTGCTGTGTCCCGCTGTGTCCCTGCTGTGTCCTCCACTGTGTCCTGCTGTGTCCCCCGCTGTGACACGCTGTGTCCCCCGCAGTGTCACGCTGTGTCCCGCTAGGTCCTGCTGTGTCCTCCCTGTGTTCCCCACTGTGTCCCGCTGTGTCTCGCTGTGTCCCGCTGCATCCTCGCTTTTGTCCCCGCTGTGTCCCCCGCTGTGTCTACTGCTGTGTCCCCGCTGTGTCTCACTGTGTCCTCGCTGTGTTCCCCGCTGTGTCCCGCTGTGTACCCCTCTGGGTCCCCTGCTGTGTCCCGCTGTATCCCGCTGTGTACTGCTGTGTCCCCCGCTGAGTCCCGCTGTGTCCCCGCTGTGTACCAATGTGTCCTTGCTGTGTCCCCCGCTGTGTCCCGCTGTGTCCCCCCTGTGTCCCCCGCTGTGTCCCGCTGTGTCCCGCTGTGTCCCCCCGCTGTGTCCCCCGCTGTGTCACTCTGTGTCCCCCGCTTTGTCATCGCTGTGTCCCGCTGTGTCCTCGCTGTGTCCCCCGCTGTCTCCCGCTCTGTCCCCCGCTGTGTCTCATGCTTTGTCCCCGCTGTGTCCCACTGTGTCTCGCTGTGTCCCGCTGTGCCCCCACTGTGTCCCGTTGTGTCCACAGATGTGTACCACGCTGTGTAACGCTGTGTCCCCGCTGTTTCGACGCTGTGTCCCGCTGGGTCCCGCAGTGTCCTCGCTGTGTTCCCTGTTGTGTCCCGCTGTGTCCCCCGCTGTGTTCCCCGCTGTGTCCTCGCTGTGTCCCCCGATGTATCCCGCTGTGTCCTTGATGGGTCCCCCGCTGTGTCCGGCTGTGTCCCCCGCTGTGTCCCGCTGTGTCCCGCTCTGTCCTTGCTGTGTCCTCGCTGTGTATTCCGTTGTGTCAGGCTGTGTCAACGCTGTGTCTGGCTGTGTCCCCTCTCTGTCTCCGCTGTCCCCCGTTGTGTCCCCCACAGTGTCCCGCTGTGTCCTGCTGTGTCCCCCGCTGTGTCTTGCTGTGTCTACTGCTGTGTCCCTGCTATGTCCCGCTGTGTCTCGCTGTGTCCCGCTGTGTCCTCGCTGTGTCCTCCGCTGTGTCCCGCTGTGTCCCTCGCTGTGTCCCGCTGTGTCCCCGCAGTCTCACTGCTGTTTCTGCTGTGTTTCGCTGTGTTCCGTGGTGTCCCACTTTGTCCCCCGCTGTGTCCCTTGCTGAGTCCCGGCTGTGTCCCCACTGTGTACCCCTGTGTCCTCGCTGTGTCCACCGCTGTCTCCTGCTCTGTCCCCCGCTGTGTCTAAAGCTTTGTCCCTGCTTTGTCCCACTGTGTCCCGCTGTGTCCCGCTGTGCCCCCCACTGTGTCCCGTTGTGTCCACAGCTGTGTACCACGCTGTGTAACGCTGTGTCCCGGCTGTATCGACGCTGTGTCCCGCTGGGTCCCGCTGTGTCCTCGCTGTGTTCCCCGCTGTGTCCTACTGTGTCCTCGCTGTGTTCCCAGCTGTGTCCGCTGTGTCCCCCGCTGTGTCCCCCTGTGTCCCGCAGTGTCCCGCTCTGTCCCCGCTGTGTCCCGCTGTGTCCGGCTGTGTCCCCGCTGTGTCCCGCTGTGTCCCGCTGTGTCCCCCCCTGTGTCCCCCTCTGTGTCCCGCTGTGTCCCGCGCTGTGTCCCGCTGTGTCCACTGTTGTGTCCCCGCTGTGTCCCGCTGTGTCCCCCGATGTATCCCGCTGTGTCTTCGCTGTGTCCCCCGCTGTATCGACGCTGTGTCCCGCAGTGCCCCGCTTTGTCCGTGCAGTGTTCCCCGCTGTGTCCTGCTGTGTCCCCCGCTGTGTCCCGCTGTGTCCCGCTGTGTCCTGCTATGTTCCCGCAGTGTCCCCGCTGTGTCCCGCTGTGTCCCACTGTGTCCCACTGTTTCCCGTGCTGTCCCGCTTTGTCCTCCGCTGTGTTCCCCGGTGAGTCCCCGCTGTGTCCCCGCTGTGTCCCGCTGTGACCTCCCTGTGTCCCCCGTTGTGTCCCGCTGTGTTCCCCGCTGTGTCCCCCGCTGTGTCCCTGATATGTCCCCGCTGTGTCCCGCTGTGTCCCGTTGTGTACTGCTGGGTACCACGCTCTGTAACGCTATGTTCCCACAGTCTCCCCGCTGTGTACCCCTGTATCCAGCTGTGTCCCGTGCTGTCCCTCTTTGTCCCCACGCTGTCTTCCCCGGTGAGTCCCCGCTGTGTCCCCGCTGTGTCCCGCTGTGA
>NW_012310402.1:0-2407 GCF_000151885.1 Dipodomys ordii | reverse complement strand
TTCCCTGCTGTGTCCCCGCTGTGTTCTGCTTTATACTGCTGTGTCCTCTGCTGAGTCCCGCTGTGTCCCCGCTGTGACCCGCTGTGTCCGCTGTATCCCCCGCTGTGTCACACTGTGTCCCGCTGTGTCCCCCGCTGTGTCCTGCTGTGTCCCCTGCTGGGTCCCGCTGTGTCCACGGCTGTGTCCCCACTGTGTCCCACATTTTTACCTGCTGTGTCCCGCTGTTTCCTCGCTGTGTCCCCCGCTGTGTCCTGCTGTGTCCTCGCTGTGTCCCCCGCTGTGTCCCGCTGTGTCCCCCGCTGTGTCACACTTTGTCCCGCTGTGTCCCCCGCTGTGTCCTGCTGTGTCCCCCGCTGGGTCCCGCTGGGTCCACGGCTATGTCCCCGCTGTTTCCCACATTTTCCCCTGCTGTGTCCCGCTGTGTCCTCGCTGTGTCCCCCGCTGTGTCCCGCTGTGTCCTCGCTGTGTCCCCCGCTGTGTCCTGCTGTGTCCCTGCTCTGACCCTCAGTGTCCTGGTGTATCCCCGCTGTGTCCCACTGTGTCCTCACTGTGTCCCACGCTGTGTTCCGCTGGGTCCTCGCTGTGCCCCCCTCTGTGTCCCGTTGTGTCCCCAGCTGTGTACCCCGCTGTGTCCCGCTGTGTCCTCGCTGTATCGACCCTGTGTCCCTCTGGGTCCCGCTGTGTCCTCGCTGTGTTCCCCGCTGTGTCCCACTGTTTCCCGCTGTGTCCCCCTCTGTATCCCCCGCTGTGTCCCGCTGTGTCCCGCTGTGTCCCCCGCTGTGACCCGCTGTGTCCTGCTGTGTCCCCCGCTGTGTCCCTGCTGTGTCCCCGGTGTGTTCCGCTGTGTCACGCTGTGTACTGCTGTGTCCCCCGCTGAGTTCAGCTGTGTTCCCGCTGTATCCCAATGTGTCCTCGCTGTGTCCCGCTGTCCCGCTCTGTCCCCGCTGTGTCCCGCTGTGTCCAGCTGTGTCCCTGCTGTGTCCCGCTATGTCCCCTCTCTGCCGCCTGCTGTCCCCAGCTGTGTCCCACGCTCTGTCGCCCGCTGTGTCCCGCTGTGTCCCCCGCTTTGTCCCGCTGTGTCCCTGCAGTGTCCCCGCTGTGTCCCGCTGTGTCACACTGTGTCCCGTGGTGTCCCGCTTTGTTCCCCTCTGTGTCCTCGCTGTGTTTCCCGCTGTGTCCCTCTGTGTACCACTCTGTGTCCCCCCTTTGTCCCGCTGTGTACCCCGCTGTGTCCAGCTGTGTCCTCGCTGTGTCCCCCACTGTCTCCTGCTTTGTCCCACGCTGTGTCCCTCTGTGAACCGCTGTGTCCTCGCTGTGTCCCCGCTGTGTCCCACTGTGTCACAGTGTGTCCCGTGGTGTCCCGCTTTGTCCGCCGCTGTGTCCTCGCTGTGTTTCCCGCTGTGTTCCGCTGTGTACCACTCTTTGTCCCCCGCTGTTTCTCGCTGTGTACCCCGCTGTGTCCAGCTGTGTCCTCGCTGTGTCCCCCGCTGTCTCCCGCTTTGCCCCACGCTGTGTCCCGCTGTGTACCCCGCTGTGTCCAGCTATGTCCTCGCTGTGTCCCTCGCTGTCTCCTGCTTTGTCTCACGCTGTGTCCCGCTGTGACCCGCTGTGTCTTCGCTGTGTCCCCCGCTGTGTCCCGCTGTGTCCCCGCTGTGTCCCCTGCTGTGTCCGCTGTGTACCCCGCCGTGTCGCGCTATGTTCCCGCAGTGTCCCCGCTGTGTCCCGCTGTGTCCCACTGTGTCCCGTGGTGTCCCAGTTTGTCCCCCGCTGTGTCCCCCGGTGAGTCCCCGCTGTGTCCCGCTGTGTCGCCCACTGGGTCCCGCTGTGTCTACTGCTATGTCCCCGCTGTATCCCGCTGTGTCCCGCTGTGTTCTCGCTGTGTCCCGCGCTGTGTTCCGCTGGGTCCTCGCTGTGTCCTCCGATGTGTCCCGTTGTGTCCCCAGCTGTGTACCCCGCTGTGTCCCGCTGTGTCCCCGCTGTATCGACGCTGTGTCCCGCTGGGTCCCGCTGTGTCCCCGCTGGGTCCTGCTGTGTACTGCTGTGTTCCCGCTGAGTCCCGCTGTGTCCCCGCTCTGTCCCGCTGTGTCCCCGCTGTATCGACGCTGTGTCCCGTTGTGTCCCCTGTGTCCTCGCTGTGTTCCCCACTGTGTCCTGCTTTTTACCCCTCTGTGTCCCCCTCTGTGTCCCGCTGTGTCCTCCGCTGAGTCCCGCTGTGTCCCTGCTGTGTCCCCGCTGTGTCCTGCTGTATACTGCTGTGTCCCCTGCGGAGTCCCGCTGTGTCCCGCTGTGTCCCCTGTATCCCCGATGTGTCCCACTGTGTCCCGCTGTGTACCCTGCTGTGTCCCGCTATGTTCCCGCAGTGTCCAGCTTGTGACCCGTTGTGTCCTCGCTGTGTCCCCCGCTGTGT
>NW_012310401.1:0-2407 GCF_000151885.1 Dipodomys ordii | reverse complement strand
TCATCCCCTGCTGTGTCACGCTGTTTCCGCCCTGTGTCCCCGGCTCTGTCCCGCTGTGTCCCCCGCTGTGTCCCACTGTGTCAAGCTGTGTACTGCTGTGTCTTCCGCTGAGTTCCGCTTTGTCCCCGTTGTGTCCCACTGTGTCCTCCGCGCTGTCCCCCGCTGTGTCCCGCTGTGTCCCCCGCTGTGTCCCGCTGTGTCCTGCTGTGTCCCCCGCTGTGTACCGCTGTATCCCCGCAGTGTCCGCGCTGTGTCCCACTGTGTCCCACTTTGTCCTCGCTGTGTGCCCTGCTGTGTCCCGCTGTGTCCCCGCTGTGTCCCCGCTGTATCGACGATGTGTCCCGCTGTGTCCTCACTGTGTCCCGCTGTGACCTGCTGTGTCCCCCACTGTGTCCTCGCTGTGTCCCCCGCTGTCTCCCGCTTTGTCCCACGCTGTGTCCTGCTGTGTCCCGCTGTGTCCTCGCTGTTTCCCCCGCTGTCTCCCGCTTTGTCCCACGCTGTGTCCTGCTGTGTCCCACTGTGTCCTCGCTGTGTCCCCCGCTGTGTCCCGCTGTGTCCCGCTGTGTCCCCCACTGTGTCCCGCTGTGTCCCGCTGTGTCCCGCTGTGTCCCCCGCTGTGTCACCGTTGTGTCCCCCACTGTGTCCCGTGGTTTCCCGCTGTGTCCCTGCTGTGACCCGCTGTGTCCCGCTGTGTGCCCGCTGTGTCACCGCTCTGTCCCGCTGTGTACCCCGCTGAGTCCAGCTTTGTCCCCGCTGTGTCCCGCTGTGTCCCCCGCTGTGTCCCTGCTGTGTCCCCGCTGTGTCCCGCTGTGTCCCGCTGTGTACTGCTGTGTCCCCCGCTGAGTCCCGCTGTGTTCCCGCTGTGTCCTAATGTGTCCTCGATATGTCCCCCGCTGTGTCACGCTGTTTCCGCCCTGTGTCCCCGGCTCTGTCCCGCTGTGTCCCCCGCTGTGTCCCACTGTGTCCAGCTGTGTACTGCTGTGTCTTCCGCTGAGTTCCGCTTTGTCCCCGTTGTATCCCACAGTGTCCTCCGCTCTGTCCCCCGCTGTGTCCCGCTGTGTCCCCCGCTGTGTCCCGCTGTGTCCTGCTGTGTCCCCCGCTGTGTCCCGCTGTATCCCCGCAGTGTCCGCGCTGTGTCCCACTGTGTCCCACTGTGTTCCGTGGTGTCCCGTTTGTCCCCCGCTGTGTCAACCCGCTGAGTCCCCGCTGTGTCCCCGCTGTGTCCCGCTGTGTCCTCGCTGTGTCCCCCGCTGTGTCCTGCTCTGTTCCTCGCTGTGTTTCCCGCTTTTTCCCCGCTGTGCCCTGCTGTGTCCCGCTGTGTCCCGCTGTTTCCTGCTGCGTCCCGCTGTATCCCGCTGTGTCCCGCTGTGTCCTCGCTGTGTCCCCGCTGAGTCCCGCTGTGTCCTCCGTTGTGTCCCGCTGTGTCCCCCACTGTGTCCTCGGGTGTGTCCCGCTGTGTCCCCCGCTGTGTCCTGCTGTGTCCCGCTGTGTCCTGCTGTTTCTCGCTGTGTCCCTCTGTGTCCCGTTGTGTCCTCGCTGTGTCCCAGCTGTGTCCCCGCTATGTCCCCTGCTGTGTCCCCGCTGTGTCAGTCTGTATCCCGCTGTGTCCTGGCTGTGTCCTCCGCTGTGTCCCGCTGTGTCCTCCGCTGTGTCTCGCTCTGTGTCCCGCTGTTTCCTGCTGTGTACCCCGCTATGTCCAGCTGTGTCCTCGCTGTGTCCCTCTGTGTCCCGCTGTGTTCTCACTTTGTCCCCGCTGTGTCCCCCTGTGTACCGTGCTCTCTCCAGCTGTATCCCCGCTGTGTCCCGCTGTGTCCTCCGCTGTGTCCCACGCTGTGTCCCGCTGTGTTCTCCCAGGGTCCCCCGCTGTCTCTTGCTTTGTCCCACTCTGTGTCCCACTGTGTCCCACTTGGTCCTCGCTGTGTCCCCTGCTGTGTCCCGCTGTGTCCCCGCTGTGTCCCCGCTGTATCGACGCTGTGTCCCGCTGTGTACCACTGTGTCCTCGCTGTGTTCCCCGCTGTGTTCCGCTGTGTACCCCTCTGTGTCCCCCTCAGTGTCCCGCTGTGTCCCCGCTGTGTCCCGCTGTGTCCTGCTGTGTCCCCCGCTATGTCCCTGCTGTGTCCCTCGCTGTGTCCCGCTGTGTCCCGCTGGGTCCCCTGCTTTGTCTCACTGTGTCCCGCTGTGTCCCCGCTGTATCGACGCTGTGTCCCGCTGTGTCCCGCTGTGTCCTCGCTGTGTTCCCCGCTGTGTCCCGCTTGTACCACTCTATGTCCCCCTCAGTGTCCCGCTGTGTCCCGCTGTGTCCTGCTGTGTCCCCCGCTGTGTCCCCCACTGAGTCCCCTCTGTGTCCCCGCTGTGTCCCGCTGTGTCCACCCTGTGTCCCCCGCTGTCTCCCGCTTGTCCCACGGTG
>NW_012310400.1:0-2407 GCF_000151885.1 Dipodomys ordii | reverse complement strand
ACAAGTAGGAGAAGCAGAAAGAGAAGCAGAAGAAGGAGCAGGAGAAAGAAAAGCAGCAGGAGAAGCAGAAAGAGCAGCAGAAGGAGAAGCAGGAGATGCAGAAACAGGAGAAGCAGAAGCAGAAGAAACAGGAGAAGGACAAGAAGCACAAGCAGAAGGAGAAGCAGAAACAGAAGGAGAAGCAGAAAGAGAAGGAGGGGAAGCAGAAGAAGCAGAAGCAGGAGAGGCAGAAGCTTAAGAATCCGAAGAAGCAGAAGCAGAACCTGAAGCAGAAGGAGAAGCAGGAGAAGCAGAAGAAGCAGAATCTGGAGAAGCAGAATGAGAACCAGAAGGAGAAGCAGAAAGAGAAACAAAAGCAGAAGGAGAAGCAGAAGAAACAGAAGAAGTAGAAGTTGTAGCAGAAGCAGAAGAAGCAGAAGGAAAAGCAGAAGAACAACAAGGAGAAGGAGAAACAACAGGAGAAGCAGAAGGAGAAGCAGAAAGAGAAGCAGGTAAAGCAGAAGAAGAAGAAGCAGAAGGAGAAGCAGAAGGAGAAGGAGAAGCAGGAGAAGCAGAAGAAGCAGAAGCAGAAGGAGAAGTAGAAGTAGGAGAAGGAGAAGGAAGAGCCGCAGAAGCAATAGGAGAAGCAGAAGGAGAAGCAGAAGCAGAATGAGAAGCAGAAAGAGAAGCAGTAGAAGCAGAAGAAGCAAGAAAAGAAGAAGCGGAAGAAAGAGAAGAAGAAGAAGAAGAAGAAGAAGAAGAAGAAGAAGAAGAAGAAGAAGAAGAAGAAGAAGAAGAAGAAGAAGAAGAAGAAGAAGAAGAAGAAGAAGAAGAAGAAGAAGGAGAAGGAGAAGAAGGAGAAGAAGGAGAAGGAGAAAGAGAAGGAGCAGAAGCAGAAGCAGGAGAAGCAGAAGCAGAAGAAAAAGAATAAGCATAAGAAGCAGAATCAGAGGGAGAAGCAGAAGAAGGAGAAGCAGAAGCTGAAGGAGCAGCAGAAGGAGAAGCAGAAGCAGAAGAAGATGCAGAAGGAGAAGCAGGAGAAGCAGAAGACGGAGAAGGAGAAGGCGAAAGAGAAGGATTAGGAGTAGGAGAAGCAAAAGGATAAGCAGAAGCAGAAAGAGACGCAGAAGGAGAAGCAGCACGAGAAGTAGGAGAAGCAGGAGAAGCAGAGGCAGGAGAATCAGAAGAAACAGAAGACGCAGAAGCAGAAGACGCAGAAGCAGAATGAGAAGCAGAAGGAGAAATTGAAGCAGAAGGAGAAGCAGAAGGAGAAGCAGAAGAAGGAGAAGTAGAAGCAGAAAGAGAAGAAGAACGAGAAGCAAGAGAAGCAGAAGAAGGAGAAGCAGAAACAGAAGAAACAGAAGAAGGAGAAGAAGCAGAAGCAGAAGGAGAAGCAGAAACAGAAGGAAAAGCAGAAAGAGAAGCAGGAGAAGCAGAAGAAGCAGCAGCAGGAGAAGCAGAAGCAGAAGAAGCCGAAGAAGCAGAAGCAGAACCTGAAGCACAAGGAGAAGCAGAATAAGCGGAATCTGGAGAAGCAGAAGGAGAAGCAGAAGCAGAAAGAGAAGCAAAAGCAGAAGGAGAAGCAGAAGGAGAAGCAGAAGGAAAAATAAGCAGAGGTAGTAGCAGAAGAAGCAGAAGATGCAGAAGCAGAAAGAGAAGCAGAAGGAAAAGCAGAAGAACGAGAAGGTGAGGGAGAAGGAGAAACAGAAGGAGAAGCAGAAAGAGAAGCAGAAGAAGGAGCAGGAGAATGAAAAGCAGCAGGAGAAGCAGAAAGAGCAGCAGAAGGAGGAGCAGGAGATGCAGAAACAGGAGAAGCATAAGCAGAACAAACAGGAGAAGGACAAGAAGCAGAAGCAGAAGAAGAAGCAGAAACAGAAGGAGAAACAGAAATAGAAGGAGGGGAAGCAGAAGAAGCAGAAGCAGGAGAAGCAGAAGCATAAGAATCCGAAGAAGCAGAAGGAGAACCTCAGGCAGAAGGAGAAGCACGAGAAGCAGAAGAAGCAGAATATGGAGAAGCAGAAGGAGAAGCAGAAGGAGAAGCAGAAGCAGAAAGAGAATCAAAATAAGAAGGAGAAGCAGAAGAAACAGAAGAAGTGGAAGCAGTAGCAGTTGTAGCAGAAGCAGAACGAGAAGCAGAAGGAAAAGCAGAAGAACAAGAAGGAGAAGGAGAAACAGAAGGAGAAGCAGAAGGAGAAGCAGAAAGAGAAGCAGGTAAAGCAGAAGAAGAAGAAGAAGAAGAAGAAGGAGAATCAGAATCAGAAGCAGAAGAAGGAGAAGGAGAAGCAGAAGCAGAAGAAGATGCAGAAGGAAAAGCAGAAGAAGCAGAAGCAGAAGGAGAAGCAGGAAAAGCAGAAGAAGCAGAAGCAAAAGGAGAAGCAAAAGAAGGAGAAGGAGAAGCAGAGGCAGAAGAAGAAGCATAAGGACAAGC
>NW_012310399.1:0-2407 GCF_000151885.1 Dipodomys ordii | reverse complement strand
CATCTCCTTCTGTTTCTGCTTCTCTTTCTGCTTCTGCTTCTCCTTCTGCTGCTCCTTCTCCTTCTTCTGCTTCTCCCAGTGCTTCTGGTTCTGCTTCTTTTGCTTATTCTTTTTCTTCTGCTTCTGCTTCTGCTGCTTCTGCTTCTACTGCTTCTCCTAATGCTTCTCCTTATGCTGCTGCTTCCTCTTCTTCTTCTTCTTCTTCTTCTTCTTCTTCTTCTTCTTCTTCTTCTTCTTCTTCTTCTTCTTCTTCTTCTTCTTCTTCTTCTTCTTCTTCTCTTTCTTCTGCTTCTGCTTTTCCTGCTTCTTCTGCTTCTATTGCTTCTCTTTCTGCTTCTCATTCTGCTTCTGCTTCTCCTTCTGCTTCTCCTATTGCTTCTGTTGCCCTTCCTTCTCCTTCTCCTTCTTCTACTTCTGCTTCTCCTTCTGCTTCTGCTTCTTCTGCTTCTCCTGCTTCTCGTTCTGCATCTTCTTCTGCTTCTGCTTCTCCTGCTGCTGCTTCTCCTGATTCTGCATTTGTGCTTTTCCTGCTTCTCTTTCTTCTTCTCATTCTTCTGCTTCTCCTTCTGCTTTTCCTATTGCTTCTGCTGCCCTTTCTTCTCCTTCTCCTTCTCCTACTTCTGCTTCTTCTTCTGCTTCTGCTTCTTCTGCTTCTCCTTCTGCATCTTCTTCTGCTTCTGCTTCTCCTTCTGCTGCTTCTTCTGCTTCTGCTTCTGCTTCTCCTTCTCCTTCTTCTGCTTCTCCTTCTGATTCTCCATCTGCTTCTACTTCTCCTTCTCGTTCTTCTGCTTTTCCTACTGCTTCTCCTTCTGCTTCTGCTACAACGACTACTGCTTCTGCTTCTTCTGTTTCTTCTGCTTCTACTTCTGCTTTTGATTCTCTTTCTGCTTCTGCTTCTGCTTCTCATTCTGCTTCTCCAGATTCTGCTTCTTCTACTTCTCCTGCTTCAGGTTCTGCTTCTGCTTCTTCGGATTCTTATGCTTCTGCTTCTTCTGCTTCTGCTTCTTCTGCTTCCCCTCCTTCTCTTTCTGCTTCTCCTTCTGTTTCTGCTTCACTTTCTGCTTCTCCTTCTGCTTCTCCTTCTGCTTCTGCTACTTCTCCTTCTTCTGTTTCTTCTTCTTCTGCTTCTCCTGCTTCTCGTTCTGCTTCTCTTCGTCTGTTCTCTTTCTGCTTCTGCTTCTGTTTCTTCTTCTTCTTCTTCTTCTTCTTCTTCTAGTCCTTCTGTTTCTCCTTCTTCTGCTTCTCCTTCTGCATCTCCTTCTGCTTGTGCTTGTCCTTATGCTTCTTCTTCTACTTCTGCTTCTCCTTCTCCGTCTGCTACTGCTTCTTCTCCTTTTGCTGCTTCTCCTTCTGTTTCTCCTTCTGTTTCTCCTTCTCCTTCTTGTTCTGCTTTTCCTTCTGCTTCTCCTTCTGCTTCTGCATCTTCAGCTTCTTCTGCTACTGCTTCTGCTTCTCCTGTTTCTTCTGCTTCTCCTTCTGCTTTTGCTTCTGTCTCTGCTTCTGCTTCTCCTTCTGGTTCTCCTTCTTCTTCTCCAGATTCTGCTTCTTCTGCTTCTCCTTCGGCTTCAGGTTCTTCTTCTGCTTCTTCGGCTTCTTCTGCTTCTATTTTTGCATCTCCTTCTGTTTCTGCTTCTCCTTCTGCTTCTCCTTCTTCTCCTTCTTCTATTTCTTCTCCTTCTACTTCTCCCGCTTCTGCTTCTCCTTCTTCTCCTTCTGTTTCTCTTTATGATTTTCCTTCTGCTTCTCCTTCTCCTCCTTCTTCTGCTTCTACTTCTGCTTCTGCTTCTGCTTCTCCTTCTGCATCTTCTTCTGTTTCAATTTCTCCTTCTTCTGCTTTTCATTCTGCTTCTGCTTCTCCTGCTTCTGCTTCTCCTGCTTCTCCTTCTCCTTCTCTTTCTGCTTCTGCTTATCCTTCTGTTTCTTCTACTCCAAATCCTTCTCTTTCTCCTTCTCCTTCTTCTGCTTCTGCTTCTCCTGCTGCTTCCTCTTCTGCTTCTTCTGCTTTTTCTCTTTCTTCTACTTCAGATTCTGCTTATTCTGCTTCTCCTGCTTCTCCTTCTGCATCTCCTTCTGCATCTCCTTCTGCTTGTGCTTGTCCTTCTTCTGCTTCTCCTTCTCCTTCTTTTGCTTCTCCTTTTGCTTCTGCTTCTCCTTCTCCTTCTGCTTCTGCTTCTTCTGCTTCTCCTGCTTCTCCTTCTGCATCTTCTTCTGCTTCTCCTTCTCCTTCTTCTGCTTCTCCTTCTGATTCTCCTTCTGCTTCTTCTTATTCTGCTTTACCTGCTTCTCTTTCTGCTTCTCCTTCTGCTTCTCCTTCTCTTTCTCCTTCTCCTTCTTGTTCTTCTGCTTTTCCTTCTGCTTCTGCTACAACTGCTAGTGCTTCTACTTCTTCTGTTTCTTCTGCTTCTCC
>NW_012310398.1:0-2407 GCF_000151885.1 Dipodomys ordii | reverse complement strand
CAGAAGAAGAAGCAGAATGAGAAGCAGAAGAAGGAGAAGGAGAAGCAGAACGAGAAGGACAAGCAGGAGAAGCAGAAGAAGCAGAAGCGGGAGAAGCAGAAGAAGCAGAAGCGGAAGAAGAAGAAGAAGAAGAAGAAGAAGAAGAAGAAGAAGAAGAAGAAGAAGAAGAAGAAGAAGAAGAAGAAGAAGAAGAAGAAGAAGAAGAAGAAGAAGAAGAAGAAGAAGAAGAAGAAGAAGAAGAAGAAGAAGGAGCAGGGGAAGGAAAAGCAGCAGGAGAAGCAGAAAGAGCAGCAGAAGGAGAAGCAGGTGATGCAGAAACAGGAGAAGCAGAAGCAGAAGAAACAGGAGAAGGACAAGAAGCAGAAGCAGAAGGAGAAGCAGAAACAGAAGGAGAAGCAGAAAGAGAAGGAGGGGAAGCAGAAGAAGCAGAAGCAGGAGAAGCAGAAGCATAAGAATCCGAAGAAGCAGAAGCAGAACCTGAAGCAGAAGGAGAAGCAGGAGAAGCAGAAGAAGCAGAATCTGGAGAAACAGAATGAGAAGCAGAAGGAGAAGCAGAAGCAGAAAGAGAATCAAAAGCAGAAGGAGAAGCAGAAGAAACAGAAGAAGTAGAAGCAGTAGCCGTTGTAGCAGAAGCAGAAGCAGAAGGAAAAGCAGAAGAACAAGAAGGAGAAGGAGAAACAGAAGGAGAAGCAGAAGGAGAAGCAGAAAGAGAAGCAGGTAAAGCAGAAGAAGAAGAAGTACAAGGAGAATCAGAAGGAGAAGCAGAAGAAGGAGAAGGAGAAGCAGAAGCAGAAGAAGATGCAGAAGGAGAAGCAGGAGAAGCAGAAGAAGCAGAAGCAGAAGGAGAAGCAGAAGAAGCAGAAGCAAAGGAGAAGCAAAAGGAGAAGCAAAAGAAGGAGAAGGAGAAGCAGAAGCAGAAGCAGAAGCATAAGGACAAGCACAAGCAGAAGGAGATGCAGAAGGAGAAGCAGGAGAAGCAGAAGAAGCAGAAGCTGAAGGAGAAGCAGAAGTAGGAGCAGGTGGATAAGCAGAAGCAGATGGAGAAGCAGAAGAGGAATGAGAAGCAGAAAAAGAAGCAGGAGAAGCACAAAAAGCAGAAGCAGGAGAAGCCGAAAGAATAGAAGCAGAAGAAGCAGAAACAAAAGCAGAAGTAGAAGCAGAAGCAGAAGGAGAAGCAGCAGAAGAAGTAGAACCAGAAATTCAGGCAGGAAAAACAGAAGAAGCAGAAGCCGAAGGAGAAGCAAAAAGAGAAGCAGAAGGAGAAGTAGAAGAAGCAGCAGAAGGAGAAGCAGCAGAAGAAGCAGATAAACAAGCAGGAGAAGCAGAAGCAGAAAGAGAAATAGAAGCAGAAGAAGCAGAAGCAGAAGAAGAAGCAGTAGAAGCATAAGAAGCAGAAGCAGGAGAAGCAGAAGCAGAAGAAAAAGAAGAAGCATAAGAAGCAGAAGCAGAAGCAGAAGCAGAGGGAGAAACAGAAGAAGGAGAAGGAGCAGCAGAAGGTGAAGCAGAAGGAGATGCAGAAACAGAAAGAGAAGCTGAAACAGAAGGAGAAGAAGAAGGATTATTTGGAGAATCAGAAGAAGCAGAAGCAGATATAGAAGCAGAAGAAGGAGAAGGAGAAGCAGAAACAGAGGAAAGGAAGGAGAAGCAGAAGCAGAAGCGGGAGAAGCAGAAGAAGAAGAAGAAACAAAAGAAGGAGAAGGAGCAGAAGGAGAAGCAGAAGCAAAAGGAGAAGCAGAAAGAGAAGCAGAAGAAGCAGTAGCAGGAGAAGCAGAAGCAGAAGAAACAGAAGAATCCGAAGAAGCAGAAGCAGGACCTGAAGCAGAAGAAACAGAACAAGCAGAAGAAGCAGAAGCAGAAGCAGAACGAGAAGCAGAAGAAGAAGAAGGAGAAGGAGAAAGAGAAGAATTAGGAGTAGGAAGAGCAGAAGGAAAATCAGAAGCAGAACGAGAAGCAGAAGGAGCAGGAGAAGGAGAAGCAGAAGGAGAATCAGAACAAGGAGAAATAGAAGCAGAAGAAGCAGCAGAAGGAGAAGCAGAAGCAGAAGATGATGCAGAAGGAGAAGCAGGAGAAGCAGAAGAAGCAAAAGCAGAAGGAGAAGCAGAAGTAGGAGAAGGAGAAGGAGAAGGAAGAGCAGCAGAAGCAATAGGAGAAGCAGAAGGAGAAGAAGAAGCAGAATTAGAAGCAGAAAGAGAAGCTGTAGAAGCAGAAGAAGCAGGAAAAGCAGAAGCAGACGAAAGAGAAGAAGAAGAAGAAGAAGAAGAAGAAGATGATGACAAGAAGAAGTAGATACGATGATGATGATGACGATGAGACGATAAGATGAGATGAGAAGATGAGAGAGAGAGAGAGACGAGAGACGAGAGAGAGAGAGAGAGAGAGAGAGGAGAGAGAGAGAGAGAGAGACAGC
>NW_012310397.1:0-2407 GCF_000151885.1 Dipodomys ordii | reverse complement strand
TGAGAAGCAGAAGAAGAAGCAGAATGAGAAGCAGAAGAAGGAGAAATTGAAGCAGAAGTAGAAGGAGAAGCAGAAGAAGGAGAAGGAGAAGCAGAAGAATAATAAGCAGAAGCAGAAGGAGCAGCAGCAGCAGCAGCAGCAGCAGCAGCAGCAGCAGCAGCAGCAGAAGAAGAAGAAGAAGAAGAAGAAGAAGAAGAAGAAGAAGAAGAAGAAGAAGAAGAAGAAGAAGAAGAAGAAAGAAGAAGAAGAAGAATCAGAAGAAGGAGAACCAGAATGAGAAGCAGAAGGAGAAGGAGAAGCAGGAAAATCAGAAGAAGGAGAAGCAGAAGAAGCAGAAGGGGAAGCAGACAAGGAGAAGCAGAACAAGGAGAAGCAGAAGCAGAAGGAGATACAGAAGGAGAAGCAGAAGGAGAAGGAGAAGCACAAGCAGAATGAGAAGCAGAAGCAGAAAGAGAAGCAAAAGCAGAAGGAGAAGCAGAAGGAGAAGTAGAAGAAACAGAAGAAGCAGACGCAGTAGCAGAAACAGAAGAAGATGCAGAAGGAGAAGCAGAAGGAAAAGCAGAAGAACGAGAAGGAGAAAGAGAAACAGAAGGAGAAGCAAAAAGAGAAGCAGAACAAGGAGCAGGAGAAGGAAAAGCAGCAGGAGAAGCAGAAAGAGCAGCAGAAGGAGAAGCAGGAGAAGCAGAAACAGGAGAAGCAGAAGCAGAAGAAACAGGAGAAGGAGAAGGAGCTGAAGCAGAAGGAGAAGCAGAAACAGAAGGAAAAGCAAAAAAGAGGAGCAGGAGAAGCAGAAGAAGCAGCAGCAGGAGAAGCAGAAGCAGAAGAAGCCGAAAAAGCAAAAGCAGAACCTGAAGCAGAAGGAGAAGCAGGAGAAGCAGAAGAAGCAGAATCTGGAGAAGCAGAAGGAGAAGCAGAAGCAGAAAGAGAAATAGTAGAATAAGCAGAAGCAGAAGCAGCAGGAGAAGCAGAAGAAGAAGATGGAGAAGGCGAGAGAGAAGGATTAGGAGTAGGAGAAGCAAAAGGATAAGCAGAATCAGAAAGAGACGCAGAAGGAAAAGCAGCACGAGAAGTAGGAGAAGCAGGAGAAGCAGAAGAAGGAGATGCAGAAGAAACAGAAGACGCAGAAGCAGAATGAGAAGCAGAAGGAGAAATTGAAGCAGAAGCAGAAGGACAAGCATAAGAAGGAGAAGGAGAAGCAGAAAGAAAAGCAGAACGAGAAGCAGAACGAGAAGCAGGAGAAGCAGAAGCAGGAGAAGCAGAAGCAGAAGAAACAGAATAAGGAGAAGAAGCAGAAGCAGAAGGAGAAGCAAAAACAGAAGGAGAAGCAGAAAGAGAAGGTGTGGAAGCAGAAGAAGCAGAAGCAGGAGAAGCAGAAGCATAAGAATCCGAAGAAGCAGAAGCAGAACCTGAAGCAGAAGGAGAAGCAGGAGAAGCAGAAGAAGCAGAATCTGCAGAAGCAGAAGGAGAAGCAGAAGCAGAAAGAGAACCAAAATCAGAAGGAGAAGCAGAAGAAACAGAAGAAACAGGAGCAGTAGCAGAAGAAGCTGAAGATGTAGAAGCAGAAAAAAAAGCACAAGAAATAGCAGAAGAACGAGAAGGAGAAGGAGAAACAGAAGGAAAAGCAGAAGCAGAAGCAGAAAAAGAATCAGGAAAAGCAGAAGAAGCAGAAACAGACGGAGAAGCAGAAGAAGGAGAAGGAGAAGCAGAAGCAGAAGAAGAAGCACAAGGAAAAGCACAAGCAGAAGGAGATGCAGAAGGAGAAGCAGGAGAAGCAGAAGCAGAAGGAGAAGAACTAAAGAGAAGAAGCAGAAGCGGGAGAAGCAGAAGTAGAAAGAGAAGCAAACGAAGAGAAGCAGAACGAGAAGCAGGAGAAGCAGAAGAAGCAGAAGAGGGAGAAGAAGAAGAAGAAGAAACAGAAGAAGGAGAAGGAGCAGAAGCAGAAGGAGAAGCAGAAGCAGAAGGGGAAGCAGAATGAGAAGCAGGAAAAGCAGAAGCAGGAGAAGCAGAAGCAGAAGAATACGAAGAAGCAGAAGCAGAAGCAGAACCTGAAGCAGAAGGAGAAGCAGGAGAAGCAGAAGAAGCAGAATCTGGAGAAGCAGAATGACAAGCTGAAGCAGAAGCAGAAAGAGAATCAAAAGCAGAAGGAGAAGCAGAAGAAACAGAAGAAGCAGAAGCAGTAGCAATTGCAGCAGAAGCAGAAGGAGAAGCAGAAGGAAAAGCAGAGAACGAGAAGGAGAAGGAGACACAGAAGCAGAAGGAGAATCAGAAGGAGAAGCAGAAGAAGCAGAAGGAGAAGCACAAGGAGAAGCAGAAGCAAAAGAAGCAGCAGAAGGAGAAGCAGAACAGAAGAAGATCAGAAGGAGAAGCAGGAGAAGCAGAATAAGCAGAAGCAAAAGGAGAAAGAGAA
>NW_012310396.1:0-2407 GCF_000151885.1 Dipodomys ordii | reverse complement strand
TCAGCGGAGTCACAGCGGGATACACAGTTGTGGACACAACGGGACACAGTGTGGTCACAGCGGGACACAGCAGGACAGAGTGGGACACAGAAGGGATAAAGCGTGAGACACAGCGGGGGACAGAGCGGGAGACAGCGGGGGACACAGCGAGGACACAGCGGGACACAGCGGGACACAGCGGGGGACACAGCTAGGACACAGCGGGACACAGCGGGACACAGTGGGGACACAAAGGGGACTCAGCGGGGGAAACAGCGGGGGAAAAAGCGGGACACCATGGGACACAGTATGACACAGCAGGACACAGAGGGAACACTGCGTGGACACAGCGGGACAAAGCGGGGACACAGCGGGACACAGCGGGACACAGCGGGGGACACAGCGGGGGACAGTGGAGACAAAGAGAGCACACAGCGGGACACGGCGGTGACACAGCTGGACACAACGGAGTACACAGCGGGACACAGCGGGCACAAAGCGGGGACAGAGCGGGACACAGCTGGATACAGTGGGACATAGCGGGGGACACAGCGGGACACAGAGGGGGACACAGTGAGGACACAGTGGGACACAGCGGGGGACATAGCGGGGGACACAGTGGGACACAGCGAGGAACAGCGTAGATACAGTGGGGACACAGCGTTACACAGCGTGGTACACAGCTGTGGACACAACAGGACACAGTGTGGGCACAGCGGGACACAGCGGGACACAGTGGGACAAAGCGGGGACAAAGCGTGAGACACAGCGGGGGACAGAGTGGGAGAGAGCAGGGGACACAGCAGAGACTCAGCGGGGTCACAGCGGGATACAGCGGGACACAGAGTGACACAGCGGGACACAGCAGAGGACACAGCGGGACACAGCGGAGGACAGAGCGATGACACAACAGGACACAGTGGGGACACAGGGGGACTCAGCAGGGTTACAGCGGGACACAACAGGACACAGCAGGACACAGCGTGACACAGCTGGGACACAGCAGGGACACAGCAGGGACACAGTGGGGGACACAGCGGGACAAAACGGGACACAGCGGGGGACACAGTAGGACAGAGCAGGGGACACAGTGGTGGACAGAGGGGGACACCACGAATAACAGAGCAAGGACACAGCGGGACCCAGCGGGACACAGCCTTGATACAGCGGGATTCACAGCGTTACACAGCGGGTTACACAGCTGGGGACACAAAGGGACACAGTGGTGGACACAGCGGGACACAGCAGGACAGAGTGGGACACAGACGGGATAAAGCGTGAGACACAGCGGGGGACAGAGCGGGAGACAGCGGGGGACACAGTGAGGACACAGAGGGACACAGCGGGGACACAGCGGGGACTCAGCTGGGGACACAGCGGGGGACAAAGCGGGACAACACTGACACAGCGGGACACAGCGCGAAACAGCGGTGACCCTGCGGGGACACAGCGGGACACAGAGGGACAGAGTGGGGGACACAGCGGGACACAGCGGGGGACAGAGCGTAAGACACAGCGAGAAACTTCAGAGACAAAGCTATACACAGCGGGGTACATAGAGGGACACAGCAGGGAAACAGCGGGGGACACAGCGGGACACAGGGTCGATACAGCGAGGACACAGTGGGACACAGCGGGGTACACAGCTGGGGACACAACGGGACACAGCGGGGGACACATTGAGGACACAGCAGAACACAGCGGGGGACACAGGGGGGACACAGCGGGACACAGCGGGGGACACAGCGAGTACACATTTGGACACAGCGGGGACACAGCAGGACTCAGCGGGGACACAGCAGTACACATCAGGACACAGCGGGACACAGCGGGGGACACAGAGGGGTACACAGCGGGACACAGCGAGGACACAGCGGGACCCAGCGGGACACAGCGTCATTACAACGGGGACACAGCGGGACAGAGCCGGGTACACAGCTGGGGACACAACGGGCACAGCGGGGGACACAGCGAGGACACAGTGGGACACAGCGGGACACAGCGGGGACATTGCGGGAACATAGCGGGACACAGCGGGGTACACAGCGGGACACAGCAGGACACAGCTTGTGACCCAGCAGGGACACAGCGGGACACAGCGGGGGACACAGCTAGCACACAGCGGGACACAGCGGGACACAGTGGGGACACAAAGGGGACTCAGAGGGGGAAACAGCGGGGAAAAAAGCGGGACACCATGGAACACAGTGTGACACAGCAGGACACAGAGGGAACACTGCGTCGACACAGCAGGACAAAGCGGGGGACACAGCGGGACACAGTGGGGGACACAGCAGGGGACAGTGGAGACAAAGAGAGGACACAGCGGGACACAGTGGTGACACAGCTGGACACAACGGAGTACACAGCGGGACACAGCGGGACACAGCGGGCACAAAGCGGGGACAGAGCAGGACACAGCTGGACA
>NW_012310395.1:0-2407 GCF_000151885.1 Dipodomys ordii | reverse complement strand
GCAGAAAGAGACGCAGAAGGAGAAGCAGCACGAGAAGTAGGAGAAGCAGGTTAAGCAGAAGCTGGAGAAGCAGAAGAAACAGAAGACGCAGAAGCAGAATGAGAAGCAAAAGGAGAAATTGAAGCAGAAGCAGAAGGAGAAGCAGAAACAGAAGGAGAAGCAGAAGAAGGAGAAGGAGAAGCAGAAAGAGAAGCACAACGAGAAGCAGGAGAAGCAGAAGCAGGAGAAGCAGAGGCAGAAGAAACATAGGAAGGAGAAGAAGCAGAAGCAGAAGGAGAAGCAGAAACAGAAGGAAAAGCAGAAAGAGAAGCAGGAGAAGCAGAAGAAGCAGCAGCAGGAGAAGCAGAAGCAGAAGAAGCCGAAGAAGCAGAAGCAGAACCTGAAGCAGAAGGAGAAGCAGAAGAAGCAGAATCTGGAGAAGCAGAAGGAGAAGCAGAAGCAGAAAGAGAAGCAAAAGCAGAAGGAGAAGCAGAAGGGGAAGCAGAAGATACAGAAGAAGCAGAGGCAGTAGCAGAAGAACAGAAGATGCAGAAGCAAAAGGAGAAGCAGAAGGAAAAGCAGAAGAACGAGAAGGAGAAGGAGTAGGAGAAACAGAAGGAGAAGCAGAAAGAGAAGCAGAAGAAGGAGCAGGAGAAGGAAAAGCAGCTGGAGAAGCAGAAAGAGCAGCAGAAGGAGAAGCAGGAGATGTAGAAACAGGAGAAGCAGAAGCAGAAGAAAAAGGAGAAGGACAAGAAGTAGAAGCAGAAGGAGAAGCAGATACAGAAGGAGAAGAAGAAAGAGAAGGAGGGGAAGCAGAAGAAGCAGAATCAGGAGAAGCAGAAGCATAAGAACCGGAAGAAGCAGAAGCAGAACCAGAAGCAGAAGGAGAAGCAGGAGAAGCAGAAGAAGCAGAATCTGGACAAGCAGAATTGGAAGCAGAAGGAGAAGCAGAAGCGGAAAGAGAATCAAAAGCAGAAGGAGAAGCAGAAGAAACAGAAGAAGCAGAAGCAGTAGCAGTTGCAGCAGAAGTAGAAGGAGAAGCAGAAGGAAAAGCAGAAAAAAGAGAAGGAGAAGGAAAAACAGAAGCAGAAGCAGAAGGAGAATCAGAAGGAGAAGCAGAAGAAGCAGCACAAGGAGAAGCAGAAGCAGAAGAAGAAGCATAAGCACAAGCACAAGCAGAAGGAGATGCAGAAGGAGAAGCAGGAGAATCAGAAGAAGCAGAAGCAGAAGAAGAAATAGAAGTAGGAGAAGGAGAAGGAAGAGCAGCAGAAGCAATAGGAGAAGCAGAAGGAGAAGCAGAAGAAGAATGAGAAGCAGAAAGAGAAGCAGTGGAAGCAGAAGAAGAAGGAAAAGCAGAAGCAGAAGAAAGAGAAGAAGAAGAAGAAGAAGAAGAAGAAGAAGAAGAAGAAGAAGAAGAAGAAGAAGAAGAAGAAGAAGAAGAAGAAGAAGAAGAAGAAGAAGAAGAAGAAGAAGAAGAAGAAGAAGAAGCAATAGGAGAAGCAGTAGAAGAAGAAGAAGCAGAAGCAGGAGAAGCAGAAGCAGTAGAAAAAGAATAAGCATAAGAAGCAGAAGCAGAAGCAGAAAGAGGAGAAGGAGAAGCAGAAGTAGAATCAGAAGAAACAGAAGAAGAAGAAGCAGAAGAAACACAAGCAAACGAAACAGAAGAAGGAGAAGAGCAGAAGCAGAAGCAGAAGGAGAAGCAGAAGCAAAAGATGAAGCAGAAAGAGAAGCAGGAAAAGCAGGAGAAGCAGAAGAAGCAGGAGAAGCAGAAACAGAAGAAACAGGAGAAGCCGAAGAAGCAGAAGCATAATCTGAAGCAGGAGAAACAGAAGAAGCACAATCTGAAGCAGAAGCAGAAGAAAGAGAAATAGTAGAATAAGCAGAAGTAGAAGCAGCAGGAGAAGCAGAAGAAGTAGACGGAGAAGGCGAAAGAGAAGGATTAGGAGTAGGAGAAGCAAAAGGATAAGCAGAAGCAGAAAGAGACACAGAAGGAGAAGCAGCACGAGAAGTAGGAGAAGCAGGAGAAGCAGAAGCAGGAGAAGCAGAAGAAACAGAAGACGCAGAAGCAGAATGAGCAGAAGAAGGAGAAATTGAAGCAGAAGCAGAAGGAGAAGCAGAAGCAGGAGAAGCATAAGAAGGAAAAGCAGAAGCAGAAAGAGAAGCAGAACGAGAAGCAGGAGAAGCAGAAGCAGAAGAAACAGAAGAAGGAGAAGAAGCAGAAGCAGAAGGAGAAGCAGAAACAGAAGGAAGAGCAGAAAGAGAAGCAGGAGAAGCAGAAGAAGCAGCAGCAGGAGAAGCAGAAGCAGAAGAAGCCGAAGAAGCAGAAGCAGAACCTGAAGCAGAAGGAGAAGCAGGAGAAGCAGAAGAATCAGAATCTGGAGAAGCAGAAGGAGAAGCAGAAGCAGAAAGAGAAGCAAAAGCAAAAGGA
>NW_012310394.1:0-2407 GCF_000151885.1 Dipodomys ordii | reverse complement strand
TCTCCTTCTCCTTCTTCTGCTTCTCTTTCTGCTTCTTCTGATTCTCCAACTAATCCTTCTTCTTCTCCTTCTGTTTCTGCTTCTTTTTCTGCTTCTCCATCTCCTTCTGCTTCACCTTCTGCTGCTCCTTCTCCTTCTTCTGTTTCTCCCTCTGCTTTTGCTTCTGCTTCTTATGCTTCCTCTTGTTCTTCTGCTTCTGCTTCTTATGCTTCTACTGCTTCTTCTGCTGCTTCTGCTTCTTCTGTTTCTTCTGCTTCTACTTCTCTTTCTGATTCTGTGTCTCCCTCTGCTTCTGCTTCTTATGCTTCTTCTTTTTCTTCTGCTTCTGCATCTGCTTCTTATGCTTCTACTGCTTCTTCTTCTTCTTCTGTTTCTTCTGCTTCTACTTCTCTTTCTGCTTCTGCTTCTCCTGCTTGTTTTTCTGCTTCTTCTGCTGCTTCTCCTGCTAGTTCTTCTACTTCTTCTTCTGCTTCTCTTTTTGCTTCTTCTTCTCTTTCTGCTTCTGCTTCTTCTGTTTTTCCTGCCAGAATTTCTGGTTCTACATGTTCTGCTGCTTCTCCTTCTGCTTCTGCTTCTACTTCTGCTTCTGTTTCTGCTTCTTCTCTTTCGGCTTCTCCCGCTTCTGCTTCTTCTGCTTCTCCTTCCTTTCCTCTGCTTCTGCTTCTCCTTCTCCTTCTACTGCTTCTCTTTCTGCTTCTGCTTCTTCTGATTCTCCAACTAATCCTTCTTCTTCTCCTTCTGTTTCTGCTTCTCTTTCTGCTTCTCCATCTCCTTCTGCTTCATTTTCTGCTGCTCCTTCTCCTTCTTCTGTTTCTCCCTCTGCTTCTGCTTCTGCTTCTTATGCTTCTTCTTGTTCTTCTGCTTCTGCTTCTCCTGCTTCTGCTTCTTATGCTTCTACTTCTTCTTCATCTGCTTCTTCTGCTTCTACTTCTCTTTTGCTTCTGCTTCTCCTGCTTGTTTTTCTACTTCTTCTGCTGCTTCTCCTTCTACTGCTTCTTCTACTTCTCCTTCTGCTTCTCTTTTTGCTTCTCTTTCTGCTTCTGCTTCTTCTGTTTCTCCTGCCTGAATTTCTGGTTCTACTTCTTCTGCTGCTTCTCCTTCTGCTTCTGCTTCTACTTCTGCTTCTGTTTCTGCTTCTTCTGCTTCTTCTCTTTCGGCTTCTCCTGCTTCTGCTTCTTGTGCTTCTCCTGCTTCTCTTTCTGCTTCTCATTCCGCTTCGGCTTCTCCTTATGCTTCTGCTTCTCCTCCTTCTCCTTCTCCTACTTCTGCTTCTCCTTTAGCTTCTGCTTCTTCTGCTTCTCCTGCTTCTCCTTCTGCCTCTCCTTCTGCTTGTGCTTGTCCTTATGCTCCTTCTTCTTCTGCTTCTGCTTCTCCTTCTTTTGCTTCTGCTTCTTCTGCTTTACCTGCTTCTCCTTCTGCTTCTGCTACTTCTGCTTCTCCTGCTCCTCCTTCTGCATCTTCTTCTGCTTCTGCTTCTCCTTCTCCTGCTTCTCCTTCTGATTCTCCTTCTTCTTCTTCTTCTTCTTCTTCTTCTTCTTCTTCTTCTTCTTCTTCTTCTTCTTCTTCTTCTTCTTCTTCTTCTTCTTCTTCTTCTTCTTCTTCTTCTTCTCTTTCTTCTGCTTCTGCTTCTCCTGCTTCTGCATTTGTGCTTCTCCTGCTTCTCTTTCTTCTCCTCATTCTTCTGCTTCTCCTTCTGCTTCTCCTATTGCTTCGGCTGCCCTTCCTTCTCCTTCTCCTTCTTCTACTTCTGCTTCTCTTTCTGCTTTTGCTTCTTCTGCTTCTCCTGCTTCTCCTTCTGCATCTTCTTCTGCTTCTGCTTCTCCTTCCTCTGCTTCTCCTTCTGCTTCTCCTTCTGCTGCTCCTTCTGCTTTTCGTTCTGCTTCTTATTCTCCTTCTGCTCTTCCTACTCCTAATCCTTCTCTTTCTCCTTCTCCTTCTTCTTCTTCTGCTTCTCGTTCTGCTTCTGCTACTGCTTCTTCTGCTTGTTCTGTTTCTTCTGCTTCAGGTCCTGCTTCTGCTTCTTCAGCTTCTTCTGTTTCTTGTGCTTCTGCTTCACCTGCTACTGCTTCTTCTCCTTCTCTTACTGCTTCTCCTTCTGCTTCTGCTTCTCCTTCTGCTCCTTCTCCTTCTTCTCTATCTTCTTCTTCTTCTTCTTCTGCTTCTCCTGCTTCATATGCTTCTCCTTCCTTTCATGTGCTTATGCTTCTCCATCTCCTTCTTCTGCTTCTCTTTCTGCTTCTGCTTCATCTGCTTCTCCAACTAATCCTTCTTCTTCTCCTTCTGTTTCTGCTTCACTTTCTGCTTCATCATCTCCTTCTGCTTCACCTTCTGCTGCTCCTTCTCCTTCTTCTGTTTCTCCCTCTGCTTCTGCTTCTGCTTCTTCTACTTGTTCTTCTGCTTCTGCTTC
>NW_012310393.1:0-2407 GCF_000151885.1 Dipodomys ordii | reverse complement strand
GGGGGACACAGCGAGGACACAGCGGGACACAGCGGTGATTTTTGCAGGGACTCAGCGGGGGACACAGCAGGAGACAAAGAGGGACACCACGGAACACAGCGGGACACAGCGGGAAACAGCAGTGACCCTGCGGGGACACAGTGGGACACAGCGGGGGACAAAGCGGGACACAGAGGAGGACAGAGCGGGACACAGTGGGGGACAGAGCGTGGGACACAGCGAGACACAGCCGGGACAAAGCTGGACACAGCGGGGTACTTAGAGGGACACAGCGGGGACGCAGCAGGGAAACAGCGTGACACAGCAGGACACAGCGGGACACAGCGGGGGACACAGCGAGGACACAGCGGCACAAAGCCTGGGACACAGCAAGGACACAGTGAGACAGTGGGGGACACAGCGGGACAAAGCGGGGGACACAGCGGGGGACACAGCGGGACACATCAGTGGCACAGGGAGGACACAACGGGACACAGCGGGGGACAGAGCGAGGACACATTGGGACACAGCGGGACTCAGCGGGGGACACAGCAGGACACAGCGGGACACAGCAGGGACACAGCAGAGACACAGCGGGGGACACAGCGGGACACAGCGGGGGACACAGGGATGACACAGCGGTACCCAGCGGGACCCAGCGTCGATACAGCAGGGACACGCGGAACACAGTGGGGTACACAGCTGGGGACACAGCAAGGACACAGCGGGACATAGCGGGACACAGCGGGGACACAGCGGGGACACTGCGGGAACATATCAGGACACAGCAGGGTACACAGCGGGACACAGCTGGGGACACAGCGGGGACACAGTGGGACACAGCGGAACACAGCATGAGACAAAGCGGGAGACAGCAGGGGACACAGCGAGGACACAGGGGGACACAGCGGCGACACAGAGGGGACTCAGCGGGGGACAAAGCGGGAGACAGCGGGGGACACAGCGAGGACACAGCACCACACACGGCCACAAAGAGGGGACTCAGCGGTGGACAGAGCGGGAGATAAAGAGGGACACCACGGGACACAGTGTGACACAGTGGGACACAGCGGGACACTGCGGGGACACAGCAGGACAAAGCGTGGGACACAGCGGGACACAGCGGGACGCAGCGGGGACACATCGGGACACAGCGGGACACAGCGGGGACAGAGCGGGACACAGTTTGACACAGCGGGACACAGCGGGGGACACAGCGGTAGACAAAGAGGGACACCACAGAACACAGCGGGACACAGCAGAAAACAGCAGTGACACTGCGGGGACACTGTGTGACACAGCGGGAGACACAGCGGGACACAGAGGGGGACAGAGCGGGACACAGTGGGGGACACAGCCGGACACAGCAGGGGAAACAGTGGGGGACACAGCGGGACACAGCGGGACACAGCGAGGACACAGCGGGACAGAGCGGGACACTGCAGGGCACAGCGGGGGACACAGCGGGACACAGCGGGGGACACAGCGAGGACACAACGGAACACAGAGTGGGACACAGTGAGGACACAGCGGGACACAGCCGGGTCCCAGCAGTGGACACAGCGGGACACAGCGTCGATAAGGCGGGGACACAACGTTACACAGCGTGGTAAACAGCTGTGAACACAACGGGACACAGTGGGGGCACAGCGGGACACAGCGGGACACAGTGGGACACAGCGGGAACAAAGCTTGAGACACAGCGGGGTACAGAGCCGGAGACAGCAGGGGACACAGCGAGGACACAGTGGGACACAGCGCTGACACTGCGGGGGACACAGCGGGGGACACAGCGGGGGACACAGCCGGACACAGCGGGATACAGCGGGGGACACAGGGGGGACACAGCAGGACCAAGCGCGGGACAGAGCGAGGACGCATTGGGACACAGTGGGGACACAGCGCGACTCAGCGTGTGACACAGCAGTACACAGCGGGACACAGCAGGACACAGCGGGGGACACAGAGGGGTAAACAGCGGGACACAGCGGGGAACACACCTGGGTACACAACGGGACTCAGCGGGGGACACAGCGAGGACACAGCAGAACACAGCGTGGGAAACAACGAGGACACAGTGGGACACAGCGAGACACAGCGGGACACAGTGGGGACACAGCAGTAGACACAGCGGGACACAGCGAGGACACAGCGGGGACACAGCGGCACCCAGCAGGACACAACGGGGCACACAGCGGGACACAGCGGGACACAGCTTGGGACACAGCGGGAACACAGCAGGACACAGCCGGGGACACAGCGAGGACACAGCGGGGCACAGCGGGACACATCGTGGGACAAAGCAGAGATGGCAGGGGACACAGCGAGGACACAGCGGGACACAGTGGTGACACATATATGACTCAGTGGGGGACACAGTGGGGGACAGAGCGGGACACAGCGGGACACAGCAGGGACTCAGTGTGAC
>NW_012310392.1:0-2407 GCF_000151885.1 Dipodomys ordii | reverse complement strand
CTGTGTCCGCCGCTGTATCCCACTGTGTCCCCGCTGTGTCTCCCACTGTGTCCCGCTGTGTCCCCCGATGTGTCCTGCTGAGTCCCGCTGTGTCCCCCTCTGTGTCCCCGCTCTGTCCCGCTGTGTCCCCCGCTGTGTCCCCGCTGTGTCCCTGCTGTGTCCCCGCTGTGTCCCGCTGTCTCCTCACTTGTCCCCTGCTGTGTCCCGCTGTGTCCCCTGTTCTGTCCCCCGTTGTGTCGCGCTGTGTCCCCGTTGTCCCCCGGAGTGTCCCTGCTGTCCCCCGCTGTGTCCCCACTGTGTCCCAATGTGTCCCGCTGTATCCCCCGTTGTGTCCCGCTGTGTCCCCGCTGTGTCCACCTCTGTGTCCCCGCTGTGTACCGCTGTGTCCAGCTGTGTCCCCCGCTGTGTCCTCACTGTGTCCCGCTATGTCCAAGCTGCGTCCCCTATTTGTCCCCCACTGTGTCCCCGCTGTGACCCCGCGGTGCCCCGCTGTGTCCCCGATGTGTCCCCCGCTGTGTCCCGCTGTGTCCCCCGCTGTGTCCCGCTGAGTCCCGCTGTGTCCCCCTCTGTGTCCCCGCTCTGTCCCACTGTGTCCCCCGCTGTGTCCCCGCTGTGACACCACTGTGTCCCGCTGTGTCCCTGATGTTTCAATGCAGTGTCCCGCTGTATCACGCTGTGTCCCCCGCTATGTCCCCCTGTGTCCCTGCTGTGTCCCCGATGTGTCCTGCTGTGTCCCCTCTGTGTTCCCGCTGTGTACCCCTGTGCCCCGCTGTGTCCCGCTGTGTCCTCGCTGTGTCCCCCGCTGTGTCCCCGCGGTCCCCCGCTGTGTCCCGCTTAGTCCCCGCTGTGTCCCGCTGTGTCCCCCGCTGTGGCCCTGCTGTGTCCCGCTGTGTCCCGCTGTGTCCCTCTCTGTCTCACGCTGTGTCCCCCGCTGTGTCCCCGCTGTGTCACCGCTGTGTCCCACTGTGTCCCGCGCTGTGTCCCCCACTGTGTCCCCGCTGTGTCCCGCTGTGTCCCTTGCTATGTCCCTGCTGTGTCCCGCTGTGTCCCCGATGTG
This sequence comes from Dipodomys ordii, assembly GCF_000151885.1. Lineage (NCBI taxonomy): Eukaryota > Metazoa > Chordata > Mammalia > Rodentia > Heteromyidae > Dipodomys > Dipodomys ordii. The sequence goes on along the minus strand of NW_012310392.1, from coordinate 1,350 downwards.
TCTCCGCTGTGTCCCCTGCTGTGTCCCACTATGTCCCCGATGTGTCCCCGCCGTGTCCCCCGCTGTGTCCCACTGTGTCCCACTGTGTTCCTCTGTGTCCTCCGCTGTGTCCCCTCTGTGTCCCGCTGTGTCCCGCTGTATCCCCCGCTGTGTCCCGCTGTGTCCCCGCTTTGTCCACCTCTGTGTCCCCGCTGTGTCCCGCTGTGTCCAGCTGTGTCCCCGCTTTGTCCAGCTATGTCCAAGCTGTGTCCCCTCTTTGTCCCCCGTTGTGTCCCCGCTGTGTCGCCCGCGGTGCCCCGCTGTGTCCCCGCTGTGTCTCCCGCTGTGTCCGCCGCTGTGTCCTGCTGTGTCCCCCGCTATGTCCCGCTGTGTTCCTCGATGTGTCTCGCTGAGTCCCACTGTGTCCCCCTCTGTGTCCCCGCTCTGTCCCGTTGTGTCCCCCGCTGTGTCCCCGCTGTGTCCCCGCTGTGTCCCTGCTGTTCCCGCTGTGTCCTTGCTTGTTCCCTGCTGTGTCCTGCTGTGTCCCCTGCTCTGTCCCCCGTTGTGTCCCGCTGTTTCCCCGTTGTTCCCTGGTGTGTCCCTGCTGTCCCCCGCTATGTCCCCTGCTGTGTTCCGCTCTGTCCCGCTGTGTCCCGCTGTGTCCCCGGCTGTGACACCGCTGTGTCCCCATTTTGTCCCCGCTGTGTTCCCCGCTGTGTCCCGCTGTGTCCCCGCTGTGTGTCCGCTGTATCCCCGATGTGTCCAAATGTGTCCCGCTGTGTCCCGCTGTGTCCCCGCTGTGTCCCGCTGTGTTTCCCGCTGTGTCCCACTGTTTCCCCCGCTGTAGCCCTGTTGAGTCTCGCTGTGTCCCCGCTGTGTCTCGCTGTGTCAGTGCTGTGTCCCCGCTGTGTCCCCGCTCTTTCCCCCTCTGTGTCCCCGCTGTGTCCCCATTGTGCCCATGTGTGTCCCCGCTGTCCCCTGCTGTGACCCCGGCTGTGTCCCCACTATGTCCCGCTGTGTCCTGCTGTGTCCTCGCTGTGTGCCCCACTCTGTCCCCACTGTGTCTCCGCTGTGTCACCGCTGTGTCCCGCTGTGTCACCTGCTTTGTCCCGCTGTGTCCCCGATGAGTCTCCCCTCTGTGTCCCCGCTGTGTCCCCATTGACACCAAATGTGTCCCCGCTGTCCCCCTTTGTGTCACCCGCTGTGTCCCGCTAAGGTCCCACTCTGGTCCCCACTGGTGAACCCCGCTCTTGACCTGCTGTGAACACAACTGTGACCCCCATAGACAACACAAAGGAAACCCCAAGATATATCGCTTTGTACCTGGCTGGAGACACACTTAGATCAAGTTTAGACCCACCACCTGTAATC
>NW_012310391.1:0-2407 GCF_000151885.1 Dipodomys ordii | reverse complement strand
ACCTCTGTGTCCCGCTGTGTCCCCTGCTGTTTCCCGCTGTGTCTACTGCTGTGTTCCTGCTGTGTCCCGCGGTGTCCCGCTGTGCCCCCTGTGTCCTCACTGTGTCCCACGCTGTGTTCCTCTGAGTCCTTGCTGTGTCCCCCGATGTGCCCCGTTGTATCCCCAGCTGTGTTCCCCGCTGTGACCCACTCTGTCCCCGCTGTGTCGACGCTGTGTCCCGCTGTGTCCCGCTGTGTCTTCGCTGTGTCCACCGCTGTGTCCCGCTGTGTCCACCGCTGTGTCCCGCTCTGTCCCCGCTCTGTCCCGCTGTGTCCACCGCTGTGTCCCGCTGTTTCCCCCGCTGTGACCCGCTGTGTCCCCCGCTCTGTCCCCCTGTGTCCACCGCTGTGTCCCGCTGTTTCCCCCGCTGTGTCTCGCTGTGTCCTCGCTGTGTCCCTGTTGTGTCCCGCTGTGTCCTGCTGTGTCCTCGCTGTGTCCCCCGCTGTCTCCCGCTCTGTCCCCCGCTACATCTCACGATTTGTCCTTGCTGTGTCCCACTGTGTCCCGCTCTGCCCCCACTGTGTCCCGTTGTGTCCACAGATGTGAACCACGCTGTGTAACGCTGTATCCCCGCTGTATCGACGCTGTGTCCCGCTGTGTCCCCTGCTGTTTCCTCGCTGTGTCCCCCACTGTGTCCTGCTGTGTCCTCGCTGGGTCCTCTGCTGTGTCCCGCTGTGTCCCCCGCTGTGTCCCGCTGTGTCCCGCTCTTTCCCGCTCTGTCCCTGCTGTGTCCTGCTGTGTACTGCTGTGTCCTCGCTGTGTCCCCCGCTGTCTCCCGCTCTGTCCCCCGCTGTGTCTCACGATTTGTCCTCGCCGTGTCCCACCGTGTCCCGCTCTGTCCCGCTGTGCCCCCACTGTGTCCCCTTGTGTCCACAGATTTGTACCACACTGTGTAACGCTGTATCCCCGCTGTATCGACGCTGGGTCCCGCTGGGTCCCGCTGTGTCCTCGCCGTGTTCCCTGCTGTGTCCCGCTGTGTCCTGCTGTGTCCTCGCTGTGTCCCCCGCTCTCTCCCGCTCTGTCCCCCGCTTCGTCTCACAATTTGTCCTCGCTGTGTCCCACTGTGTCCCGCTGTGTCCCGCTGTGCCCCCACTGTGTCCCGTTGTGTCCACAGATGTGTACCATGCTGTGTAAGGCTGTATCCCAGCTGTATCGACGCTGTGTCCCGCTGGGTACTGCTGGGTCCTCGCTGGGTCCACCGCTGTGTCCCGCTGTTTCCACCGCTGTGTCCCGCTGTGTCCCCCGCTCTCTCCCCTTGTGTCCACCGCTGTGTCCCGCTGTTTCCCCCGCTGTGTCCTGCTGTGTCCTCGCTGTGTCCCCCACTGTCTCCCGCTCTGTCCCCCGCTGTGTCTCACGATTTGTCCTCGCTGTGTCCCACTGTGTCCCGCTCTGTCCCGCTGTGCCCCCACTGTGTCCCGTTGTGTCCACAGATGTTTACCACGTTGTGTAAGGCTGTATCCCTGCTGTATCGACGCTGTGTCCCGCTGTGTCCCGCTGGGTCCTCGCTGGGTCTACCGCTGTGTCCCGCTGTTTCCACTGCTGTGTCCCGCTGTGTCTCCCGCTCTCTCCCCCTGTGTCCACCGCTGTGTCCCGCTGTTTCCCCCGCTGTGTCCCGCTGTGTCCTCGCTGTGTCCCCCGCTGTCTCCCGCTCTGTCCCCAGCTGTGTCTCACGCTTTGTCCCCGCTGTGTCCCACTGTGTTCCGCTGTGTCCCGCTGTGCCCCCACTGTGTCCCGTTGTGTCCACAGCTGTGTACCACGCTGTGTAACGCTGTGTCCCTGCAGTATCGACGCTGTATCCCGCTGTGTCCCACTGTGTCCTCGCTGTGTTCACGGCTGTGTCCCGCAGTGTCCCCCGCTGTGTCCCCCGCTGTGTACTCGCTGTGTTCCCCGCTGTGTCCCGCTGTGTCCTCGCTGGGTCCCCCACTGTGTCCCGCTGTGTCCCTCGCTGTGTCCCGCTGTGTCCCGCTGTGTCCCTGCTGTGTCCCGCTGTGTACTGCTGTGTCCTCGCTGTGTCCCCCGCTGTCTCCCGCTCTGTCCCCCGCTAAGTCCCACGATTTGTCCTCGCTGTGTCCCACTGTGTCCTGCTGTGCCCCCACTGTGTCCCGTTGTGTCCACAGATGTGTACCACGCTGTGTAACGCTGTATCTCCGCTGTATCGACGCTGTGTCTCGCTGGGTCCCGCTGTGTCCTCGCTGTGTTCACGGCTGTGTCCCGCAGTGTCCCCAGCTGTGTCCCCCGCTGTGTCCTGGCTGTGTCCCCCGCTGTGTCCCGCTGTGTCCTCGCTGGGTCCTCCGCTGTGTCCCGCTGTGTCCCCCGCTGTGTCCCGCTGTGTCCTCGCTGGGTACCCGCTGTGTACCCCGCTGTGTCC
>NW_012310390.1:0-2407 GCF_000151885.1 Dipodomys ordii | reverse complement strand
CAGAAGAAAGAGAAATAGTAGGAATAAGCAGAAGTACAAGCACCAGTGTAGAAGCAGAAGAACAAGAAGGAGAAGGCGAAAGAGAAGGATTAGGAGTAGGAGAAGCAAAAGGATAAGCAGAAGCAGAAAGAGACGCAGAAGGAGAAGCAGCACGAGAAGTAGGAGAAGCAGGAGAAGCAGAAGCAAGAGAAGCAGAAGAAACAGAAGACACAGAAGCAGAATGAGAAGCAGAAGGAGAAATTGAAGCAGAAGGAGAAGGAGAAGCAGAAGGAGAAGCAGAAGAAGGAGAAGGAGAAGCAGAAAGAGAAGCAGAAAGAGAAGCACAACCAGAAGCAGGAGAAGCAGAATCAGGAGAAGCAGAAGCAGAAGAAACATAAGAAGGAGAAGAAGCAGATGCAGAAGGAGAAGCAGAAACAGAAGGAAAAGCAGAAATAGAAGCAGGAGCAGCAGAAGAAGCAGCAGCAGGAGAAGCAGAAGCAGAAGAAGACGAAGAAACAGAAGCAGAACCTGAAGCATAAGGAGATACAGGAGAAGCAGAAGAAACAGAATCTGGAGAAGCAGAAAGAGAAGCAGAAGCAGAATGAGAAGCAAAAGCAGAAGGAGAAGCATAAGTAGAAGCAGAAGAAACAGAAGAAGTAGAAGCAGTAGCAGGTGTAGCAGAAGCAGAAGGAAAAGCATAAAAACAGGAAGGAGAAGGATAAACAGAAGGAGAAGTAGAAGGAGAAGCAGAAAGAGAAGCAGGTAAAGCAGAAGAAGAAGAAGCAGAAGGAGAATCAGAAGGAGAAGCAGAAGAAGGAGAAGGAGAAACAGAAACAGAAGAAGATGCAGAAGGAAAAGCAGGAGAAGCAGAAGAAGCAGAAGCAGAAGGAGAAGCAGGAGAAGCAGAAGAAGCAGAATCTGGAGAAGCAGAAGGAGAAGCAGAAGCAGAATGAGAAGCAAAAGCAAAAGGAGAAGCAGAAGAAACAGAAGAAGCAGAGGCAGTAGCAGAAGAAGCAGAAGGTTCAGAAGCAGAAGGAGAAGCAGAAGGAAAAGCAGAAGAACTAGAAGGAGAAGGAGAAGGAGAAACAGGAGTAGAAGCAGAAAGAGAAGCAGAAGAAGGAGCAGTAGAAGGAAAAGCAGCAGGAGAAACAGAAAGAGCAGCAGAAGGAGAAGCAGGAAATGCAGAAACAGGAGAAGAACAAGCAGAAGAAACAGGAGAAGGACAAGAAGCAGAAGCAGAAGGAGAAGCAGAAAGAGAAGGAGGGGAAGCAGAAGAAGCAGAAGCAGGAGAAGCAGAAGCATAAGAATCCGAAGAAGCAGAAGCAGAACCTGAAGCAGAAGGAGAAGCAGGAGACGCAGAAGAATCAGAATCTGGAGAACTAGAATGAGAAGCAGAAGGAGAAGCAGAAGCAGAAAGAGAATCAAAAGCAGAAGGAGAAGCAGAAGTAGAAGCAGTAGCAGTTGTAGCAGAAGCAGAACGAGAAGCAGAAGGAAAAAGCAGAAGATCACGAAGGAGAAGGAGAAACAGAAGGAGAAGCAGAAGGAGAAGCAGAAAGAGAAGCAGGTAAAGCAGAAGAAGAAGAAGCAGAAGAAGAATAAGAAGGAGAAGCAGAAGAAGGAGAAGGAGAAGCAGAAGCAGAAAAATATGCAGAAGGAAAAGCAGAAGAAGCAGAAGCAAAAGGTGAAGCAGGAAAATCAGAAGAAGCAGAAGCAAAAGGAGAAGCAAAAGAAGGAGAAGAAGAAGCAGAGGCAGAAGAAGAAGCATAAGGCCAAGCACAAGCAGAAGGAGATGCAGAAGGAGAAGCAGAAGATGAAGGAGAAGGAGAAGTAGGAGAAGGAGGAGAAGCAGAAGCAGAAGGAGAAGCAGAAGCGGAATGAGAAGCAGAAAGAGAAGCAGGAGAAGCACAAGAAGCAGAAGCAGGAGAAGCCGAAAGAGAAGAAGCAGAAGAAGCAGAATCAGAATCAGAAGTAGAAGCAGAAGGAGAAGCAGCAGAAGAAGTAGAATTAGAAATTCAGGCAGGAGAAACAGAAGAAGCAGAAGCAGAAGACGAAGCAAAAAGAGAAGGAGAAGGAGAAGAAGCAGCAGAAGGAGAAGCAGCAGAAGAAGTAGAAAAACAAGCAGGAGAAGCAGAAGCACAAAGAGAAGTAGAAGCAGAAGAAGCAGAAGCAGAAGAAGAAGCAGTAGAAGCATAAGAAGCAGAAGCAGGAGAAGCAGAAACAGAAGAAATAAAGAAGCATAAGATGCAGAAGCAGATGGAGAAACAGAAGTAGGAGAAAGAGCAGCAGAAGGTGAAGCAGAAGGAGATGCAGAAGCAGAAAGAGAAGCAGAAACAGAAGGAGAAGGAGAAGGAGAAGTTGGAGAATCAGAAGAAGCAGAAGCAGAAAGAGAAGGAGAAGAAGGAGAAGCAGAAGGGAAAGGACAAGCAGA
>NW_012310389.1:0-2407 GCF_000151885.1 Dipodomys ordii | reverse complement strand
GAGAAGCAGAAGCAGTAAAGAGAAGTAGAAGCTGAAGAATCAGAAGAAGCAGAAGCAGAAGAAGAAGCAGTAGAAGCTTAAGAAGCAGATGCAGGAGAATCAGAAAGCAGAAGAAATAAAGAAGCATAAGATGTAGAAGTCGAAGCAGTGGGAGATATTGATGATTGAGATGGATCAGCAGAAGGTGAAGCAGAAGGAGATGCAGAAGGTGAAAGAGAAGCAGTAACAGAAGGAGAAGGAGGAGGAGAAGTTGGAGAATCGGAAGAAGCAGAAGCAGAAAGAGAAGCAGAAGAAGGAGAAGGAGAAGCAGAAGTAGAAGTACAAGCAGGAGAAGCAGAAGAAGCAGAAGCGGGAGAAGCAGAAGAAGAAGAAGAAACAGAAGAAGGAGAAGGAGCGGAAGGAGAAGCAGAAGGAGAAGGAGAAGCAGAAAGAGAAGCAGAAGAAGCAGTAGCAGGAGAAGCAGAAGGAGAAGAAACAGAAGAAGCCCAAGAAGCAGAAGGAGAACTTGAAGCAGATGGGGAAGCAGAAGCAGCAGAAGCTGGAAAAGCAGAAGCAGAAGAAATAGAACAAGCAGAAGAAGCAGTAGCAGAAGCAGAACGAGAAGCAGAAGAAGAAGAAGGAGAAAGAGAAGGAGTAGGAGTAGGAGGAGCAGAAGCATAATTAGAAGCAGAAAGAGAAGCAGAAGGAGAAACAGAAGAAGCAGAAACAGGAGAAGAAGAAGCAGAAGCAGAATGAGAAGCACAAGAAGGAGAAATTGAAGGAGAAGGAGAATGAGACGGAGAAGCAGAAAGAGAAGTAGGAGAAGCAGAAGAAGAAGAAGCAGGAGAAGCAGAAGCAGAAGAAACAGAAGAAGGAGAAGAGCAGAAGCAGAAGCAGAAGGAGAAGGAGAAGCAGAAGAAGCAGAAGCTGAAGCAGAAGAAGAAGAAACAGAAAAAGCAGAAGAAGCAGAAGAAGCAGCAGGAGAAGCAGAAGAAGAAGAAGGAGAAGGAGAACGAGAAGTATTAGGAGTAGGAGAAACAGAAGGATAAGCAGAAGCAGAAAGAGAAGGAGAATGAGAAGGAGAAGCAGAAGAAGCATAAGCAGGAGAAGCAGAAGCAGAATGAAAAGCAGAAGAAGGAGAAATTGAAACAGAAGAAGATGCAGAATAAGAAGCAGAAGCAGAAGGAGAAGCAGAAGAAGGAGAAGGAGAAGGAGAAGCAGAAGGATAAGCATAAAGAGAAACAGAAGGAGAAGCAGGAGAAGCAGAAGAAGGAGAAGCAGAAGCAGAAGAAGGATAAGAAGAAGAAGCAGAAAGAGAAGTAGAAACAGAAGGAGAAGCAGAAATAGAAGGAGAAGAAGCCGAAGAAGCAGAAGCAGAACCTGAAGCACAAGGAGAATCAGGAGAAGCAGGAGAAGCAGAATCTGGAGAAGAAGAAGGAGAACCAGAAGGAGAAGTAGAAGCAGAAAGAGAAGCAAAAGCAGAAGGAGAAGCAGAAGGAGAAACAGAAGAAACAGAAGAAGCAGAAGCAGTAGCAGAAGAAGCTGAAGATGCCGAAGCAGAAATAGAAGCAGAAGGAATAGCAGAAGAACGAGAAGGAGAAGGAGAAACAGAAGGAGAAGCAGAAGGATAAGCAGAAAGAGAATCAGGAAAAGCAGAAGAAGCAGAAGCAGACGGAGAAGCAGCAGAAGAAGAAACAGAAGAAGGAGAAGGAGCAGAAGCCGAAGGAGAAGCAGTAGCAGAAGGAGAAGCAGAAAGAGAAGCAGGAAAAGCAGAAGAAGCAGAAGCAGGAGAAGCAGAAGCAGAAGAAAAAGGAGAAGGACAAGAAGCAGAAGCAAAAGGAGAAGCAGAAACAGAAGGAGAAGCAGAAAGATAAGGAGGGGAAGCAGAAGAAGCAGAAGCAGGAGTAGCAGAAGCATAAGAATCCGAAGAAGCAGAAGCAGAACCTGAAGCAGAAGGAGAAGCAGGAGAAGCAGAAGAAGCAGAATCTGGAGAAGCAGAATGACAAGCTGAAGGAGAAGCAGAAGCAGAAAGACAATCAAAAGCAGAAGGAGAAGCAGAAGAAACAGAAGAAGCAGAAGCAGTAGCAGTTGCAGCAGAAGGAGAAGCAGAAGGAAAAGCAGGAGAACAAGAATGAGAAAGAGAAACAGAAGCAGAAGGAGGAGAATCAGAAGGAGAAGCAGAAGAAGCAGAAGGAGAAGCAGAAGGAGAAACACAAGCAGAAGAAGCAGCACAAGGAGAAGCAGAAGCAGAAGAAGATGCATAAGGAGAAGCAGGAGAAGCAGAAGAAGCAGAAGCAGAAGGAGAAGTAGAAGTAGGATAAGGAGAAGGAAGAGCCGCAGAAGCAATAGGAGAAGCAGAAGGAGAAGCAGAAGCAGAATGAGAAGAAGAAAGAGAAGGAGTGGAAGCAGAAGAAGCAGGAAAAGATGA
>NW_012310388.1:0-2408 GCF_000151885.1 Dipodomys ordii | reverse complement strand
TCATGCTGCTCCTTCTCCTTCTTCTGTGTCTCCCTCTGCTTCTGCTTCTTTTGCTTCTCCTTTTTCTTCTGCTTCTCCTGCTTCTGCTTCTTATGCTTCTACTGCTTCTTCTTCTGTTTCTGCTTCTTCTGCTTCTACTTCTCTTTCTGCTTCTGCTTCTCCTACTTCTTTTTCTGCTTCTTCTTCTGCTGCTTCTTCTACTTCTTCTTCTGCTTCTCTTTTTGCTTCTCTTTCTGCTTCTGCTTCTGCTTCTTCTGTTTCTCCTGCTTGAATTTCTGGTTCTACTTCTTCTGCTGCTTCTCCTTCTTCTTCTGCTTCTACTTCTGCTTCTGTTTCTGCTTCTTCTGCTTCTTCTCTTTCGGCTTCTCCTGCTTCTGCTTCTTGTGCTTCTCCTGCTTCTCTTTCTCCTTCTCATTCTGCTTCTGCTTCTCCTTCTGCTTCTCTCCTTCTCCTTCTCTTACTTCTGCTTCTCCTTCAGCTTCTGTTTCTTCTGTTTCTCCTGCTCTTCCTTCTGCATCTCCTGCTTGTGCTTGTCCTTATGCTTCTTCTTCTGCTTCTGCTTCTCCTTCTCCTTCTTTTGCTTCTCCTTTTGCTTCTGCTTCTTCTGTTTGTCCTTCTCCTTCTGCTTCTGCTTCTTCTGCTTCTCCTGCTTCTCCTTCTGCATCTTCTTCTGCTTCTCCTTCTCCTTCTTCTGCTTCTCCTTCTGATTCTCCTTCTGCTTCTTCTTCTGCTGCTTTACCTGCTTCTCTTTCTGCTTCTCCTTCTGTTTCTCCTTCTGTTTCTCCTTCTCCTTCTTGTTCTTCTGCTTTTCTTTCTGCTTCTCGTTCTGCTTCTGCTACAACTGCTACGGCTTCTACTTCTTCTGTTTCTTCTGCTTCTCCTTCTGCTTTTGATTCTCTTTCTGCTTCTGCTTCTCCTACTGCTTCTCATTCTGCTTCCCCAGATTCTGCTTCTTCTGCTTCATCTGCTTCTCCTTCTGCTTCAGGTTCTGCTTCTGCTTCTTCGGATTCTTATGTTTCTGCTTCTCCTGCTTCTGCTTCTTCTGTTTCCCCTACTTCTCTTTCTGCTTCTCCTTCTGTTTCTGCTTCTCCCTCTGCTTCTGCGTCTTGTCCTTCTCCTGTTTCTTCTGCTTCTGCTTCTCCTGTTTCTGCATCTCCTGCTTCTCCTTCTGCTGCTCTTTCTGCTTCTCCTGCTGCTTTTCTTTCTCCTGCTCCTTCTTCTGCTTCTCTTTCTGCTTCTCCTTCTGTTTCTCCTTCTCTTTCTCCTTCTCTTCATCTGCTTTTCCTTCTGCTTCTGCATCTTCTGCTTCTTATGCTACTGCCTCTGCTTCTTTTGTTTCTTCTGCTTCTCCTTCTGCTTCTCCTTCTGCTTTTGCTTCTCTTTCTGCTTCTGCTTCTCCAGATTCTGCTTCTTCTGCTTCTCCTTCTGCTTCAGGTTCTGCTTCTGCTTCTTCGGCTTCTTCTGCTTCTGCTTCTCCTGCTGCTGCTTCTTCTGCCCCTCCTGCTTCTCTTTCTGCTTTTCCTTCTGTTTCTGCTTCTCCTTCTGCTTCTGCTTCTTCTCCTTCTATTTCTTCTGCTTCTGCTTCTAATGCTTTTGATTCTCCTGCTTCTGCTTCTGCTTCTCTTTCTGCTTCTCCTTCTCCTTCTTCTGCTTCTCCTTCTGCTTCTGCTTCTCCTTCTGCTTCTGCTTCAATTTCTCCTTCTGCTGCTCATTCTGCTTCTGCGTCTTCTGTTTCTTCTGCTTCTCCTGCTTCTGCTTCTCCTGCTTCTCGTGCTGATTCTCCTACTGCATCTCTTTCTGCTTCTGCTTATCCTTTTGCTTCTCCTACCCCTAATCCTTCTCTTTCGCCTTCTCCTTCTTCTTCTTCTGCTTCTCCTGGTGCTTCTGCTTCTGCTTATTCTACTGTTTCTGTTTCTTCTGCTTCTGCTTCAGATTGTGCTTCTTCTGTTTCTCCTTCTGCTTCTGATTCTGCTTCTGCTTCTTCGGCTTCTCCTGTTTCTTCTGCTTCTGCTTCTCCTGCTTCTTCTGCTTCTCCTGCATCTCTTTCTGATTCTTCTTCTTCTTCTGCTTCTCCTTCAGCTTCTGCTTCTGCTCTTCTCCTTCTTCTGTTTCGTTTGCTTCTGTTTCTTCTTCTTCTTCTGTTTCTTCTGATTCTACTTCTGCTTCTCCTTCTTCTCCTCTTTCTGCTTCTACTTCTGCTTCTTCTGATTCTCCTGCTTCTCCTTCTTGTTCTCCTTCTGTTTCTGCTTCTCTTTCTGCTTCTCATTCTCCTTCTGCTGCTCCTTCTCCTTCTCCTTCTTCTGCTTCTCCCACTGCTTCGCTTCGCTTCTTTGCTATCTTTTCTTCGTTTCGCTTCTCTGCTCGCTCTACGCTCTCCTATGCTCTCCTATGCGCTGCTGTCTCTCTCC
>NW_012310387.1:0-2408 GCF_000151885.1 Dipodomys ordii | reverse complement strand
CCCGCTGTGTCCCGCTGTGTCCAGCTGTGTACTGCTGTCTCCCCCGCTGAGTCCCGCTGTGACCACGCTGTGTCCCGCTGTGTCCTCGCTGTGTCCCCCGCTGTCTCCAGCTATGTCCCCCGCTGTGTCTCACGCTTTGTCCCCGCTGTGTCCCACTGTGTCCCGCTGTGTCCCGCTGTGCCCCCACTGTGTCCCGTTGTGTCCACAGCTGTGTACCACGCTGTGTAAAGCTGTGTCCCTGCTATATCGACGCTGTGTCCCGCTGTGTCCCGCTGTGTCCACACTGTGTCCTGCTATGTTCCCATAGTGTCTCCACTGTGTCCCGCAGTGTACCCTGCTGTGTCCTGCTATGTTCCCGTAATGTCCCCGCTGTGTCCCGCTGTGTCCCGCTGTGTCCCGTGCTGTCTCACTTTGTCCCCCGCTGTGTTCCCCGGTGAGTCCCCGCTGTGTCCCCGCTGTGTCCTGCTGTGACCTCCCTGTGTCCCCCGCTGTGTCCCGCTGTGTTCCCCGCTGTGTCCCTGATGTGTCCCCGCTGTGTCCCGCTGTGTCCCGCTGTGTACTGCTGTGTCCCCCGCTTAGTCCCGCTATGTCCCCGCTGTGTCCTAATGTGTCCTCGCTGTGTCCCCCGCTGTGTCCCGCTGTGACCCTCAGGGTCACCGCTGTTTCCCGCTGTGTCCCACTGTGTTCCATGGTGTCCAGCTTTATCCCCCTCTGTGTCCCCCCTGAGTCCCCACTGTGTCCCCGCTGTGTCCCGCTGTGTCCTCGCTATGTCCCCAGCTGTCTCTCGCTCTGTCCCCCGCTGTGTCTCATGCTTTGACCCGCTGTGTCCCACTGTGTCCCGCTGTGTCCCGCTGTGCCCCCACTGTGTCCGGTTGTGTACACAGCTGTGTACCACGCTCTGTAACGCTTTGTCCCCGCTGTATCGATGCTGTGTCCCGCTGGGTCCCGCTGTGTCCTCGCTGTGTTCCCCGCTGTGTCCCGCTGTGTCCCCCGCTGTGTCCCCCGCTGTGTCCTCGCTGTGTCCCCCGCTGTGTCCCGCTGTGTCCTCGCTGTGTTCCCCGCTGTGTCCCACTGTGTCCCGCTGTGTCCTCGCTGTGTCCCACGCTGTGTTCCGCTGTGTCCTCGCTGTGTCCCCCGATGTGTCCCTTTGTGTCCCCAGCTGTGTAACCCGCTGTGTCCCCTTGTGTCCCCGCTGTGTCCTCGCTGTGTTCTCCGCTGTGTCCCGTTCTGTACCCCTCTGTGTCCCCCTCTGTGTCCCGCTGTGTCCCCCGCTGTGTCCTGCTATGTCCCACTGTGTCCCGCTGTGTACTGCTGTGTCCCGCGCTGAGTCCTGCTGTGTACCAGCTGTGTCCCGCTGTGTCCGACCTGTTTTCCCCACTGTGTCCGGCTGTGTCTACTGCTATGTCCTTTCTTTGTCCCGCTGTGTCCCACTGTGTCCCGCTGTGTCCTCGCTGTGTCCCACGCTGTGTTCCGCTGTGTCCTCGCTGTGTCCCCCGATGTGTCCCTTTGTGTCGCCAGCTGTGTAACCCGCTGTGTCCCGCTGTGTCCCCGTTGTGTCCTTGCTGTGTTCCCCGCTGTGTCCCCCGGTGAGTCCCCGCTCTGTCCCCCCTGTCTCCCGTTGTGTCTTCGCTGTGTCCCCCACTGTGTCCTGCTGTGTTCCCCGCTGGGTCCCGCTGTGTCTACTGCTGTGTCCCCGCTGTGTGCCGCTGTGTCCCCGCTGTATCGACGCTGTGTCCCGCTGGCTCCCGCTGTGTCCTCGCTGTGTTCCCCGATGGGTCCCGCTGTGTACCCCTCTGTGTCCCCCGCTGTGTCCCGCTGTGGCCCCCGCTGTGGGCATGATGTGTCCCCGCTGTGTCCTGCTGTGTCCCGCTGTGTACTGCTGTGTCCCCCGCTGAGTCCCGCTGTGTCCCCGCTGTGTCCCAATGTGTCCTTGCTGTGTCCTGCGCTGTGTCCCTCTGTGTCTCCCCTGTGTATCCCGCTGTGTCCCGCTGTGTCCCCCGCTGTGTGCCCCGCTATGTCCCACTGTGTCCCCCGCTGTGTCCCCCGCTGTGTGCCCCGCTATGTCCCGCTGTGTCTCCCGCTGTGTCCCGCTGTGTCCTCACTGTGTCCCGCTCTGTCTCCCCCTTGTCCGAGCTGTGTCCCTGCTGGTTCCCTGTTGTGTCCCGCTTTGTCCTCGCTGTGTCCCGCTCTGTTTCCCCCTTCTCCCCTGCTGTGTCCCTTGGTGTCCCGCTTTGTCCCCCACTGTGTCCCCCGGTGAGTCCCCGCTGTGTCCCCCCTGTCTCCCGCTGTGTCCTCGCTGTGTCCCCCACTGTGTCCCGCTGTGTTCCCCGCTGGGTCCCGCTGTGTCTACTGCTGTAATTCCGCTGTGTGCCGCTGTGTCCCCGCTGTATCGACGCTGTGTCCCGCTG
>NW_012310386.1:0-2408 GCF_000151885.1 Dipodomys ordii | reverse complement strand
GTTCCCCGCTGTGTCCCGCTGTGTACCCCTCTGTGTCCCCCGCTGTGTCCCGCTGTGTACCTCGCTGTATCCCGCTGTGTCCTCGCTGTGTCCCCCGCTGTGTCCCTGCTGTGTCCCCGGTGTGTCCCAATGTGTCCTCGCTGTGTCCCGCTCTGTCCCACTCTGTACCTGCTGTGTCCTGCTGTGCCCCGCTGTGTCCCCACTGTGTGCCCGCTGTGTACCCTGCTGGGTCCAGCTGTGTACCCGCTGTGTCCCGCTGTGACCTCTCTCTGTCCCCTGCTGTTCCCCGCTGTGTCCCTGCTGTGTCCCGCTCTGTCCCGCTGTGTCCCCCGCTTTGTCCTGCTGTGTCCCTACAGTGTCCACGCTGTGTCCCGCTGGGTCACACTGTGTCCCGTGGTGTCCTGCTTTGTCCCCCGCTGTATCCTCGCTGTGTTTCCTGCTGTGTCCCGCTATGTCCTCGCTGTGTTGCCAGTTGTGTCCCGCTGTGTCCCCCGCTGTGTCCCCCGCTGTGACCTGCTTTGCCCCCCGCAGTGTCCCGTTGTGTCCCGCTATGTCCCCCACTGTGTCCCTGCTGTGTCCCTGCTGTGTCCCCGCTGTGTCCTGCTGTGTCCCGCTGTGTCCTCGCTGTGCCCGCGCTGTGTTCTGCAGTGTCCTCGCTGTGTCCCCCGATATGTCCCTTTGTGTCCCCAACTGTGTACCCCGCTGTGTCCCGCTGTGTCCCTGCTGTATCGACGCTGTGTCCCGCTGGGTCTCGCTGTGTCCTCGCTGTGTTCTCAGCTGTGTCCCACTGTGTACCCCTCTGTGTCCCCCTCTGTGTCCCGCTGTGTTCCCCGTTGTGTCCCGCTGTGTCCCCCGCTGTGTCCCCCCGCTGTTGTCCTGCTGTGTCCCCATCTGTGTTCCGTTGTGTCCCCTGTGTCCCCCGCTATGTCCCTGCTGTGTCCCCGCTGTGTCCCGCTGTGTCCTCGCTGTGTCCCACGCTGTGTTCCGCTGTGTCCCCGCTGTGTCCCCCGATGTGTCCCTTTGTGTCCCCAGCTGTGTACCCTCTGTGTCCCGCTGTGTCCCCGCTGTATCGACGCTGTGTCCCGCTGTGTCCCGCTGTGTCCCGCTGTATACTGCTGTGTCCCGCGCTGAGTCCCGCTGTGTCCCGCTGTGTCCCGCTCTGTCCCCCGCTGTGTCCCGCTATGTCTGCTACTGTGTCCCTGCTGTGTCCCGCTTTGTTCCGCTGTGTCCCGCTGTGTCCCGCTGTGTCCTCGCTGTGTCCCGCTGTGTCCTCGCTGTGTTCCCCGCTGTGTCCCGCTGTGTACCCCTCTATGTCCCCCTCTGTTTCCCGCTGTGTTCCTGCTGAATCCCCGTTGTGTCCCGCTGTTTACCTGCTATGCCCCGCTGTGTCCTCGCTGTGTCCCCCGCTGTATCCCGCTGTGTCCTTGCTGTGTCCCCCTCTTTGTCCCTCTGTGTCCACCGCTGTGTTCCTGCTGTGTCCCGCTGTTCCCCGCTGTGTCCTCACTTGTCCCCTGTTGTGTCCCACTGTGTCCCCCGCTGTGTCCCACGCTGTGTCCCGCTGTGTCCCCGTTGTCCCCCAGTGTGTCCCCGCTGTCCCCTGCTTTGTCTCCCGCTGTGTTCCGCTGTGTCCCGCTGTGTCCCCGCTGTGTTCCGCTGTGTCCTTGATGTGTCCTCCTGTATCCCCCGCTGTGTCCCCCGCTGAGTCCCGCTGTGACCCTCTGTGTCACCGCTGTCCCCCGCTGTTTCCCACTGTGTCCCGCTGTGTCCCCCGCTGTGTCCTGCTGTGTCCCTGCTGTTTCCATGCTGTGTCGCGCTGTGTCCATGCTTTGTCCCTGCTGTGTCCCCGCTGTGTCCTGCTGTGTCCCCGCTGTATCGACACTGTGTCCTGCTGGGTCCGGCTGTGTCCTCGCTGTGTCCCCTGCTGTGTCCCGCTGTGTCCCCCGCTGTGTCCCGCTGTGTCTACTGCTGTGTCCCTGCTGTGTCCCGCTGTGTTCCGCTGTGTCTCGCTGTGTCTTCACTGTGTCCCACGCTGTGTTCCTTTGTGTCCTCGCTGTGCCCCCCGAAGTGTCCCTTTGTGTCCCCATCTGTGTAACCCACTGTGTCCCCGCTGTATCGACGCTGTGTCCCGCTGGGTCCCGCTGTGTCCTCACTGTGTTCCCCGCTGTGTCCCGCTGTGTACCCCTCTGTGTCCCCCGCTGTGTCCCCTCTGTGTCCCCCGCTGTGTCCCTCTGTGTTCTCGCTGTGTCCCCCGGTGTGTCCCCCACTGAGTCCCCTCTGTGTCCCCGCTGTATCCCGCTGTGTACTCACTGTGTCCCCCGCTGTCTCAGCTTTTGTCTCACGCTGTGTCGGGCTGTGTCCCCTTGTGTCCTCCTGTGTCCCGCGCTGTGTCCCAACTGTGTCCCGCTGTG
>NW_012310385.1:0-2408 GCF_000151885.1 Dipodomys ordii | reverse complement strand
CGCTGTGTCCTCGCTGTGTCCCCCACTGTGTCCCACTGTGTTCATTGCTGTGTCCCCGTTGTGTCCCGCTGTTTCCCTGCTATGTCCCGTTGTGTCCTCGCTGTGTCCCCCGCTGTGTCCAGCTATGTCCTCGCTGTGTCCCCCACTGTATCCCGCTGTGTCCCCCGCTGTCCCCCGCTGTGTCCCGCTGTGTCCCTGCTGGGACCCGCTGTGTCCCGCTGTGTCCCGCTGTGTCCCGCTGTGTACCCCGTTGTGTCCAGCTTGGTCCCCGCTGTGTCTTGCTGTGTCCCACGCTCTGTCCCCCACTGTGTTCCGCTGTGTCCCCCGCTGTGTCCCGCTGTGTCCCCCGCTGTGTCCCGCTGTGTCCCCGCAGAGTCACCGCTGTTTCCCGCTGTGTCCTGCTGTGTTCCGTGGTGTCCCGCTTTGTCCCCTCCTGTGTCCCCTGCTGAGTCCCCGCTGTGTGCCCGCTTTGTCCCGCTGTGTCCTCGCTGTGTCCCCTGCTGTCGCCCGCTCTGTCCCCCGCTGTGTCTCATGCTTTGTCCCCGCTGTGTCCCACAATCCCGCTGTGTCCCACTGTGTCCCACACTGTGTCCCTTTGTGTCCCCAGCTGTGTCCACGCTGTGTCCCGCTGTGTCCCGCTGTGTCCCCTGCTGTGTCACGTTGTGTCCCCCGCTGTGTACCCCGCTGTGTCCTGCTGTGTCCCCGCTTTATCGACGCTGTGTCCCGCTGGGTCCCACTGTGTCCTCGCTGTGTCCCCTGCTGTGTCTCGCTGTGTCCCCCGCTGTGTCCCGCTGTGTCTACTGCTGTGTCACTGCTGTGTCCCGCTGTCTCCCGCTGTGTGTCCCGCTGTGTCTACTGCTGTGTCCCTGCTGTGTCCCGCTGTGTCCCGCTGTGTCCCGCTGTGTCCTCGCTGTGTCCCACGCTGTGTCCCCCGCTGTGTCCTGCTGTATCCCCCGCTGTGTTCCGTTGTGTCCCGCTGTGTCCCCCGCTGTGTCCCACTGTGTCCCGCTGTGTCCCTGCTGGGACCCGCTGTGTCCCGCTGTGTCCCCGCTGTGTCTCGCTGTGTCCCGCTGTGTACCCCGCTGTGTCCAGCTTGGTCCCCGCTGTGTCTTGCTGTGTCCCACGCTCTGTCCCCCACTGTGTTCCGCTGTGTCCCCCGCTGTGTCCCGCTGTATCCCCCGCTGTGTCTCGCTGTGTCCCGACAGAGTCACCGCTGTTTCCCGCAGTGTCCCGCTTTGTTCCGTGGTGTCCCGCTTTGTCCCCCGCTGAGTCCGCGCTGTGTCCCCGCTGTGTCCCTGCTGTGTCCCACTGTGTCCCGCTGTGTCCCTGCTGGGACCCGCTGTGTCCCGCTATGTCCCCCGCTGTGTCACGCTGTGTCACGCTGTGTCCTGCTCTGTCCACGCTGTGTCCCGCTCTGTCCCGCTGTGTCCCCGCTGTGTCTTGCTTTGTCCCCCGCTGTGTCCCCCGCTGTGTCTCCCGCTGTGTCCGGGCTGTGTTCCCCGCTGTGTCCCGCTGTGTCCCGCTGTGTCCCCGCGGTGTCACCCTTGTGTCCCCGCTGTGTCCCGCTGTGTCTTCCCTGTGTCCCACGCTGTGGCATGCTCTGTCCCCCTCTGTGTCCCCCGCTTTGTCCCGCTGTGTCCCCGCAGTGTCCCCACTGTGTCCCGTGGTGTCCCGCTTTGTCCCCCGCTGTGTCTCCCGCTGAGTCCCCTCTTTGTCCCCACTATGTCCCTCTGTGTCCTCTCTGTGTCCCCCGCGGTCTACCACTTTGTCCCCCGCTATGTCGTGCTGTGTCCCACTGTGTCCTCGCTGTGTCCCCCGCTGTGTCCTGCTGTGTCCCCGCTTTGTCCCCCGCTGTGTCCCGCAGTGTCCCCGCAGTGTCACCCCTGTGTCCCCGCTCTGTCCCGCTGTGTCTTCCCTGTGTCCCACGCTGTGGCCCGCTCTGTCCCCCGCTGTGTCCACCGCGTTGTCCTCGTTGTGACCCTCTGTTTCCCTCTGTGTCCCCGCTGTGTCCCGTTGTGTCCCCCTCTGTGTACCCCGCTGTGTCCCGCTTTGTACCACGCTGTGTCCCGCTGTGTTCCCCGCTGTGTCCCGCTGTGTCCCATGCTGGGTCCAGCTGTGCCCCCGCTGTGTCCTGCTGTGTCCCCTGCTCTGTCCCCCACTGTGTCCCGCTTTGTCCCCCGCTGTGTCCCGCTGTGAACAATGCTGTGTCCCTCTCTGTCCCCTGCTGTGTCCCGCTGTGACCATTGCTGTGTCCCTGCTGTGTCCCTGCTGTGTCCCGCTGTGTCCCCACTGTGCCCAGGCTGTGTCCCCGCTTTGTCCCTCTGTGTACCCCGCTGTGTCCAGCTGTGTCCCCGCTGTATCCCCCACTGTGTCCCGATGTGTCCCGCTGTGTCCACTGCTGGACCCCG
>NW_012310384.1:0-2408 GCF_000151885.1 Dipodomys ordii | reverse complement strand
ACACAGCGGGACACAGCAGGGACACAGCGGGGGACACAGCGTGTTTTTAAGGGAGACACAGTGTTACACAGTGGGGACACAGCAGGACACAGCGGGGGACACAGCAGGACACAGTGGGGTACATAGCGAGGAACACAGCGGGACACAGCGGGGGACACAGTGGAACACAGCGAGGACACAGCGGGACACAGCGGGACACAGCGGGGACACAGCGGGACACAGCGGGGGACACAGGCCGACGAAGCAGGACACAGCGGGACACAGCGGGAAACAGCATGACACAGCGGGGGACACACCGGGACACAGCGGGGGTCACAGCAAGAACACAGCGGGACACAGGAGGACACAGCGGGGACACAGCGGGGACACAGAGAGGCACAGCGGGTCCCAGCGGGGACACAGCAGGGACACAGCAGGACACAGCCGGGGACACAGAGGCGGACACAGCAGAACACAACGGGACACAGCGCGACACAGCAGGACACAGCGGGACACAGAGGGATACACAGAGAGGACACAGCGTGACACATGGGGACACAGCGGGACACAGCGGGGAACACAGAGAGGACACAGCTAGACACAAAAGGGGACACAGCGTTACACAGCGGGGACACAGCGGGAAACAGCGGGGACACAGCAGGGGACACAGCAGGACACAGAGGGGAACAAAGGGGGCACACAGCGGGACACAGTGGGACACAGCGGGGTACACAGCGGGACACAGCGGGGACACAGCAGGGGCACAGTGGGAAACAGCGGGACACAGCGGGGGCCAAACCGGACACACCGGGATACTGCGGGACACAGCGGGGGACACAGCAGGGGACACAGAGCCGCACACAGCGGGAGAGAGTGGAACACAGCAGGGACAGAGCGGGGACACAGCGGTGGACCCAGCGAGGACACAGCGTGACACATGGGGACACAGCGGGACACAGCGGGGGACCCAGCGAGGACACAGTGGGACAGAAATGGGGACACAGCAAGGACGCAGCGGGACACAGCGGGAAAGAGCAGGACAAAGCGGGGGACACAGCTGGGGACACAGCGGGACACAGCAGGGGACACAGCAGGGACACAGCGGGACACAGTGTGGACACAGCGGGACACAGCGGGACACATCGGGCGACACAGCAGGACACTGCGGGGTACACAGCGGGACACAGCGGGACACAAAGGGACACAGCAGGGACACAGCGGGGGACACAGCGGGACACAAAGGGGGACACAGTGTTACACAGCGGGGACACAGCAGGGGACACAGCAGGACACAGAGGGCAACAAAGGGGGCATACAGCGGGACACAGTGGGACACAGCGGGGTACACAGCAGGACACAGCGGGGTCACAGCAGGGGCACAGTGGGAAAAAGCGGGACACAGCGGGGGACAAAGCGGGACACACCGAGATACAGCGGGACACAGCGGGGGACAAAGCAGGGGACAAAGCAGGGCACACAGAGCCGCACACAGCGGGAGAGAGGGTAACACAGCAGGAATACAGCTGGGACACAGCGGGACATCGCGGGGACAAAGCGAGGTCTGAGCGGGACACAGAGGTACACAGCGAGGGACACAGCGGGGGACAGTGGGGCCAAACCGGGAAACAACGGGGACACAGCGGGACACAGCTGGAACACAGCGAGGTCACAGCGGGACACAGCGGGGGACAAAGCGGGACACACCGGGATACAGTGGGACAAAGCGGGGGACACAGCAGGGGACACAGAGCCGCACACAGCGGGAGAGAGTGGAACAGAGCACGGACACAGCGGGGACACAGCGGGACATCGCGGGGACAAAGCGAGGACAGAGCGGGACACAGAGGTACACAGCGAGGGACACAGCGGGACACAGTCGGGACAAACCGGGGAGCAACGGGGACACAGCGGGACACAGCTGGGACACATCGAGGACACAGCGGGACACAGCGGGGACACAGCGAGTACACAGCGGGACACAGCCGGACACAGCAGGACACAGAGGGGAACACAGCGGAGGACACAGCGGGACACAGCAGGACACAGCGGGGGACACAGTAGGGGACACAGCGGGGGACAGCGGGGACAAAGAGGGACACATCAGGACAAATCGGGGACACAGCAAGGACACAAGGGGACACAGCATGACACAGCGTGGACACTGCAGGGGACACAGCGGGACTCATAGGGGGACACATAGGGACACAGCGGGACACAGCGGGGACAAAGTGGGGGACAAAGCAGGGACACAGCGGGACACAGCGGGGACAAAACGGGACACATTTAGGATACATCGGGGACACATCAGGGGACACAGCGGGGACTTAGCGGGACAAAACGGGACACATCCGTGACACAGCGGGGACACGGCAGGTGACACAGCGGGGGACAGCTGGAAACATTTCAGACATAACATGACACTTCGGGAA
>NW_012310383.1:0-2408 GCF_000151885.1 Dipodomys ordii | reverse complement strand
CATCCTTGCTGTGTCCCCATTTGTGTCCCGCTGTGTCCTCGCTGGGTCACCTGCTGTGTCCCGCTGTGTCCCCATGTGTCACGCTGTGTCCTCTCTGTGTATCCCTCTGTGTCCCGCTGTGTCCTCGCTGTGTCCCCCACTGTGTCCCCGCTGTGACCCGCTGTGTCCCTGCTTTGTCCCCGCTGTGTCCCGCTGTGTCCCACTTTGTCCTGCTGTGTCCCTGATGTCCCCCGCTGTGTCCCGTTGTGTCCCTGCTGTCCGCATGTGTGGGACACATGTCCCCCGCTGGGTCCCGCTGTGTCCCCGCTGTGTCCCCGCTGTGTCCCACTATGTCCCTTGTGTGTCCTCGTTGTGTAACTGCTATGTCCCTCTGTTTCCCCGCTGTGTTCCACTGTGTTCTGCAGTTTCCCCCTATGTCCCCGCTGTGTCCTTGCTGTATACCCCGGTCTGTCCCACTGTGTCCTTCACTGTGTCCCCGCTGTGTACCCGCTGTGTCCTCGCTGTGTCCTCGCTGTGTCCCCGGCTGTGTCCAGCTGTGTCCCCCGCTTTGTCCCCCACTGTGTCCCGCTGTGTCCCCCGCTGTGTCCCGCTGTGTCCCGCTGTGTCCCCGCTGTCCACGGGTGTGTCACCGCTGTCCCCCGCTGTAGCCCACGCTGTGTCCCGCTGTGTCCTTGCTGTGTCTCACTGTGTCCCTGCTGTGTCTCCGCTGTGTCCCGCTGTGTCCCTGGTGTGTCCTCGCTGTGTAACCGCTGAGTCCCTCTGTGTCCCCGCTGTGTCCCACTGTGTCCCCCGCTGTGTCCCCGCTGTGTCCCCGCTGTGTCCTCCTGTGTCCCGCTGTGTCCTCGCTGTGTCCTTCTGTATCCTGCTGTGTCTGCCTCTGTGTCCCCCACTATTTCCCCGCTGTGACTTGCTGTGTCCATGCTGTGTCCCCCGCTGTGTCCCGCTGTGTCCCGCTGTGTCCTCGCTGTGTCCCCGCTGTGTCCCGCTGTGTCGCGCTGTGTCCTGCTGTTTTCTGCTGTGTCCGCCTCTGTGTCCCCCGCTGTGTCCCGCTGTGTCCCCGCTGTGTCCCGCTGTGTCTTGCTGTGTCCCCGCTGTGTCCCCGCTGTGTCCTGCTGTGTCCCCGCTGTGTCCTTGCTGTTTAACTTCTATGTCCCTCTGTGTCCCCGCTGTGTTCCACTGTGTCTCGCATTGTCCCTCTATGTCCCCGCTGTGTCCTCACTGTGTCCCCCGTTGTGTCCCACTGTGTCCCCCGCTGTGTCACCGCTGTGTCCACGCTGTGTCCTCCTGTGTCCCGCTGTGTTCTTGCTTTGACCCCCGCTGTGTCCCGGTGTGTCCCGCTGTGTCCTCGCTGTGTCCCCGCTGTGTCCCGCTGTGTCGCGCTGTGTCCCGTTGTGTCCTTGCTGTTTCCCCGCTGTGTCCTGCTCTGTCCCTCTGTGTCCCCGCTGTGTCCCCGCTGTGTCTCCCTGCTGTCCCCCGCTGGGTCCCCTCTGTGTCCCGCTGTGTCCCGCTGTGTCCTCGCTGTGTCCCCGCTGTTTCCCGCTGTGTCCTCGCTGTGTCCCTGTGTCCTCGCTGTGTCCGGCTGTGTCCCCGCTGTCCCCCGCTGTGTCCCCTGCTGTGTCCCCGCTGTGTCCAGCTGTGTCCCCTTTTGTCCCGCTGTGTCCCACTGTGTCCCCGCATTGTCCCCCGCTGTGTCCCCTGCTGTGTCCCCCTCTGTGTCCCCTCCTGTGTCCCCCGCTGTGTCCTGCTGTGTCCCGTTGTGTCCTTGCTGTTTCCCCGCTGTGTCCTGCTGTGTCCCTCTGTGTCCCCGCTGTCCCCGCTGTGTCCCCTGCTGTGTCCCCCGTTGTGTCCTGCTGTGTCCCCGCTGTGTCCCCCTGGGTCCTGCTTTGTCCCGCTGTGTCCCCGCTGTGTCCCCGCTGTGTCCCGCTGTGTCCCTGGTGTGTCCTCACTGTGTAACCGCTAAGCCCCTCTGTGTCCCCGCAGTGTCCCACTGTGTCCCCCGCTGTTTCCCCGCTGTGTCCCCGCTGTGTCCTCCTGTGTCCCGCTGTGTCCTCGCTGTGTCCTTCTGTATCCTGCTGTGTCTGCCGCTGTGTCCCCCACTATTTCCCCGCTGTGACTTGCTGTGTCCATGCTGTGTCCCCCGCTGTGTCCCGCTGTGTCCCGCTGTGTCCTCGCTGTGTCCCCGCTGTGTCCCGCTGTGTCGCGCTGTGTCCCGCTGTTTTCTGCTGTGTCCGCCTCTGTGTCCCCCGCTGTGTCCCGCTGTGTCCCCGCTGGGTCCCGCTGTGTCCTGCTGTGTCCCCACTGTGTCCTTGCTGTTTAACTTCTATGTCCCTCTTTGTCCCAGCTGTGTTCCACTGTGTCTCACATTGTCCCCCTATGTCCTCACTGTGTCCTCACTGTGTCCCCCGCTG
>NW_012310382.1:0-2408 GCF_000151885.1 Dipodomys ordii | reverse complement strand
TCTTTCTGCTTCTCCTTCTGTTTCTCCTTCTCCTTCACCTTCTCGTTCTTCTGCTTTTCCTTCTGCTTCTCCTTCTGCTTCTGCATCTTCTGCTTCTTCTGCTACTGCCTCTGCTTCTTCTGTTTCTAGTTCTGCTTCTCCTTCTGCTTTTGCTTCTCTTTCTGCTTCTGCTTCTCCTTCTGCTTCTCCAGATTCTGCTTCTCCTGCTTGTCCTTCTGCTTCAGGTTCTGCTTCTGCTTCTTCTGCTTCTGCTTCTCCTGCTGCTGCTTCTTCTGCTTCTCCTGCTTCTCTTTCTGCTTTTCCTTCTGTTTCTGCTTCTCCTTCTGTTTCTTCTCCTTCTTCTGTTTCTTCTGTTTCTGCTTCTCCTGCTTCTGCTTCTCCTGATTCTCGTTCGGCTTCTCTTTCTGCTTCTGCTTCTGCTGCTTCTTCTGCTTTTGCTTCTGCTTCTGTTTCTCCTTCTGCTTCTGCTTCTGCTTCAATTTCTCCTTCTGCTTCCCATTCTGCTTCTGCGTCTTCTGTTTCTTCTGCTTCTCCTGTTTCTCCTACTTCTCTTGCTGCTTCTCCTTCTGCGTCTCTTTCTGCTTCTGCTTATCCTTTTGCTTCTCCTACTCCTAATCTTCCTCTTTCGCCTTCTCCATCTTCTTCTTCTGCTTCTCCTGCTGCTTCTGCTTCTGCTTATTCTACTATTTCATTTTCTTCTGCTTCTGCTTCAGATTGTGCTTCTTCTGTTTCTCCTTCTGCTTCAGATTCTGCTTCTGCTTCTTCGGCTTCTCCTGTTTCTTCTGCTTCTGCTTCTCTGCTTCTTCTGCTTCTCCTGCTTCTCTTTCTGCTTCTCCTTCTGCTTCTGCTTCTCCTTCTTCTTCTGCTTCTGCTCTTCTCCTTCTTCTGTTTTTTTTTGCTTCTGTTTCTTCTTCTTCTTTTCTTCTGTTTCTTCTGATTCTACTTCTGCTTCTCCTTCTTCTAATTCTCTTTCTACTTCTTCTGATTCTCCTGCTTCTCCTTCTTGTTCTCCTTCTGTTTCTGCTTCTCTTTTTCCTTCTGCTGCTCCTTCTCCTTCTACTTCTTCTGCTTCTCCCACTGCTTCTGCTTCTGCTTCTTTTGCTTATTCTTTTTCTTCTGCTTCTGCTTCTCCTGCTTCTGCTTCTCCTGCTTCTCCTTATACTTCTCCTTATGCTTCTCCTTATGCTTCTCCTTATGCTGCTTCTTCTTCTTCTTCTTCTTCTTCTTCTTCTTCTTCTTCTTCTTCGTCTTCTTCTTCTCTTTCTTCTGATTCTGCTTTTCCTGCTTCTTCTGCTTCTACTGCTTCTCTTTCTGATTCTCATTCTTCTTCTGCTTCTCTTTCTGCTTCTCCTATTGCTTCTGCGGATCTTCCTTCTCCTTCTCCTTCTTCTACTTCTCCTTCTGCTTCTGCTTCTTCTGCTTCTCCTGCATTCTCCTTCTGCATCTTCTTCTGCTTCTGCTTCTCTTTCTGCTGTTTCTTCTGCTTCTGTTTCTCCTTCTGCTTCTCCATCTGCTTCTTCTGCTTCTCCTTCTGAATCTCCTTCTGCTTCTCCTTATGAGTCTCCTTCTCCTTCTCGATCTTCAGCTTTTCCTTCTGCTTCTCCTTCTGCTTCTGCTGCAACTGCTACTGCTTCTGCTTCTTCTGGATCTTCTGCTTCTCCTTCTGCTTTTGATTCTCTTTCTGCTTCAGCTTCTGCTACAACTTCAACTTCTCATTCTGATTCTCCAGATTCAGCTTCTTCTGCTTCTCCTGCTTCTCCATCTGCTTCAAGTTCTGCTTCAGCTTCTTCGGATTCTTATGCTTCTGCTTCTCCTGCTTCTGCTTCTTCTGCTTCCCCACTTTCTGTTTCTGCTTTTCCTTCTCTTTCTGCTTCTCCTTCTGTTTCTGCTTCTCCTTCTGCTTCTGCTTCTGCTACATGTCCTTCTCCTGTTTCTTCTGCTTCTGCTTCTCCTGATTCTTAAACTTCTCCTGCTTCTCCTGCTTCTCATTCTGCTTCTCCTTCTGCTTCAGCTTCTCCTTCAGCTTCTGCTTCTGCTCTTCTAAATCTTCTGTTTCTTTTGCTTCTGTTTCTTCTGCTTCTTCTTCTTCTGTTACTTCTGATGCTACTTCTGCTTCTCCTTCATCTCCTTCTCTTTCTGCTTCTACTTCTACTTCTTCTAATTTTACTGCTTCTCCTTCTTGTTCTCCTTCTGTTACAGCTTCTCATTCTGCTTATGCTTCACCTTCTGCTGCTCCTTCTCCTTAACCTTCTTCTGATTCTCCCCCTGCTTCTGCTTCTGCTTCTTCTGCTTATTCTTTTTCTAAAGCTTCTGCATCTCCTGATTCTGCTTCTTCTGCTTCTACTGCTATCTCATTATGTTTCTCCTTATGTATCTCCATATGATTCTTCTTCTTCTTAATTTTATTC
>NW_012310381.1:0-2408 GCF_000151885.1 Dipodomys ordii | reverse complement strand
TTTCCTGGCTGTATCCCGCTGTGTCCTCACTGTGTCCCCCACTGTATCCCGCTGTGTCCTCGCTGTGTCCCCAGCTGTGTCCCACTGTGTCCCCCGCTTTGTCCCGCTGTGTCACACTGTGTCCCCGCTGTGTCCCGCTGTGTCCCGCTGTGTCCCCGGTGTGCCCGCTGTGTCCCGCTGTGTACCCCGCTGTGTCCAGCTATGTCACCGCTGTGTCCCGCTGTGGCCCATCTTTGTCTCCGCTGTCCCCCGCTGTGTCCCCCACTGTGTGCCGCTGTGTCCCGCTGTGTCCCGCTATGTCCCCCGCTTCATCCCGCTTTGTCCCCCGCTGTGTTCCGCTGTTTCCCGCTGTGTCGTCGCTGTGTCCCATGGTGTCTCACTTTCTCCCCGCTGTGTCCCCAGCTGTGTGCCCGCTGTGTCCCGCTGTGTACCCCGCAGTGTCCAGCTGTGTCACCGCTGTGTCCCGCTGTGGCCCATCTCTGTCTCAGCTGTACCCGCTGTGTCCCCCGCTGTGTTCCGCTGTGTGCCGCTGTGTCCCCCGCTTTGTCCTGCTGTGTCTCCGCAGTGTCCCCGCTGTGTCCCGCTGTGTCACACTGTGTCCCGTGGTGTCCCACTTTGTCCCCCGCTGTGTCCCCCGCTGAGTCCCCTCTGTTTCGACGCTGTGTCCCGCTGTGTCCCGCTGTGTCCCCTGCTGTGTTCCCCGCTGTGTCCCGCTGTGTCCCCCGTTGTGTCCACCGCTGTGTCCTCGCTGTGTCCCCCGCTGTGACCCGCTGTGTCCTCGCTGTGTCCCCCGCTGTGTCCCGCTGTGTCCCACGCTGTGTCCCGTTGTGTCCGACTGTGTCCCGCTCTGTCCCCACTGTGTCCCGCTGTGACCCGCTGTGTCCCCGCTGTGTGCCCGCTGTGTCCCGCTGTGTACCCCGCTGTGTCCAGCTGTGTCCTTTTGTGTCACACTGTTTCCCTCTGTGTCCCTGCTGTGTCCCTCTGTGTACCCCGCCGTGTCCAGCTTTGTCCCCGCTGTGTCTCGCTGTGTCCCATGCTCTGTCCCACACTGTGTCCCGCAGTGTCCCCCGCTGTGTCCCGCTGTGTCCCCCGCTGTCTCCCACTTTGTCCCACGCTGTGTCCCGCTCTATCCCTCTGTGTCCTTGCTCTGTCCCCCGCTGTGTCCCGCTGTGTCCCCGCTGTGTCCCAAGCTGTGTCCCGCTGTGTTCCGCTGTGTCCTCGCTGTGTCCCCTGCTGTGTCCCATTGTGTCCCCAGCTGTGTACCCCGCTGTGTCCCGCTGTGTGCCCGCTGTATCGACTCTGTGTCCCGCTGGGTCCTGCTGTGTGCCCGACTGTGACCCTCTGTGTCCCCAACTGTGTACCCTGCTGTGTAACGCTGTGTCCCGGCTGTATCAACGCTGTGTCCCGCTGGGTCCCGCTGTGTCCTGCTGTGTCCCGCTGTGTACCCCGCTGTGTCCCGCTGTGTCCCGCTATGTTCCCGCACTGTCCCCGCTGTGGCCCGCTGTGTCCCACTGTGTCCCGTGGTGTCCCAGTTTGTCCCCGCTGTGTCTCGCTGTGTCCCACGCTCTGTCCCACACTGTGTCCCGCAGTGTCCCCCGCTGTGTCCCGCAGTGTCCCCAGCTGTGTCCTGCTGTGTCCCCCGCTGTGTCCCACTGTGTCCCCCGCTGAGTCCCCGCTGTGTCACCGCTGTGTCCCGCTGTTTCCTCGCTGAGTCCCCTGCTGTCTCCCTTTCTGTCCCCCGCTGTGTCTCACGCTTTGTCCCTGCTGTGTCCCACTGTGTCCCGCTGTGTCCCGCTGTGCCCCCACTGTGTCCCTGCTGTGTCCCTGCTGTGTGCCTTCTGTGTCGCCGCTGTGTCCCGCTGTTTCCTGCTGTGTCCTCGCTGTGTCCCATTCTGTGTTCCGCTGTGTCCCCCGCTGTGTCCCGCTGTGTCCCGCTGTGTCCCCGCTGTGTCCCGCTGTGTCCTCGCTGTGTCCCCAGCTGTGTACCCCACTGTGTCCCGCTGTGTCCCTGCTGTATCGACGCTGGGTCCCGCTGGGTCCCGCTGTGTCCTCCCTTTGTCCCCCGCTGTGTCCCGCTGTGTCCGGCACTGTGTCCCGCTGTGTCTACTGCTGTGTCCCCGCTGTGTCCTGCTGTGTCCAACTGGGTTTCTGCTGTATCCACGCTGGGTCCCGCTGGGTCCTGCTCTGTCATCCCTGTGTCCCCCGCTGTGTCCCGCTGTGTCCCCTGCTGTGTCTCTGCTGTGTCCCCGCTGTGTCCCCGCTGTGTCCCGCTTTGTTCCGCAGTGTACTGTTGTGTCCCCCGCTGAATCCCGCTGTGTCCCAATGTGTCCTCACTCTGTCCCCCGCTGTGTCCCGCTGTGTCCACCCTGTGTCCCCCGCTGTGTCCCGCTGTGTCCCTCTGTGTCCCC
>NW_012310380.1:0-2408 GCF_000151885.1 Dipodomys ordii | reverse complement strand
ATCCCTATGTTGTCCTCACTGTGTCCAGCTGTGTACCCCGCTGTGTCCCTGCTGTGTCCGCGCTGTGTCCTGCTGTATACTGCTGTGTCCCCCGCTGAGTCCCGCTGTGTCCCCGCTGTGTCCCGCTGTGTTCCCCATGTGTCCCCGGCTGTGTCCCACCGTGTCCCACTGTGTCCCCCACTGTTTCCCCCGCTGTGTCCGGCTGTGTCCCCCGCTGTGTCCCGTTGTGTCCACTGCTGTGTCCCCGCTGTGTCCCGCTTTTTCCCCGGCTGTGTCCCGCTGTGTCCTCACTGTGTCCCCCGCTGTATCCCGCTGTGTCCTCGCTGTGTCCCGCTGTGTCCCGCTTGTCCTCGCTGTGTCCCCCGCTGTGTGCCTTTGTGTCCCCAGCTGTGTACCCCGCTGTGTCCTGCTGGGTCCCCACTGTATCGACGCTGTGTCCTGCTGGGTCCCGCTGTGTCCTCGCTGTGTTCCTCGTTGTGTCCCGCTGTGTCCCCCGCTGTGTCCCCGCTGTGTCCCTGCTGTGTCGCTGCTGTGTCGCCGCTGTGTCCCGCTGTGTCCTGCTGTGTCCTCTGCTGTCCCCCGCTGTGTCCCCTGCTGTAACCCCCGCTGTGTCCCGCTGTGTCCCGCTGTGTCCCTGCTGTGTCCCACTGTGTCCCCCGCTGTCCCGCTGTGTCCCTGCTGTGACCCTCTCTGTCCCCGCTGTATTGACGCTGTGTCCCGGTGTGTCCCACTGTGTCCGCGCTGTGTTCCCGGCTGTGTCCCGCTGTGTACCCCTCTGTGTCCCCCGCTGTGTCCCGCAGTGTCCCCGGCTGTGATGCGCTGTGTTCCGCTGTGTCCCCTGCTGTGTCCCCACTGTGTGCCCCCGGTGTCCCGCTGTGTCCCCTCTCTGTCCCCAGCTGTCCCCAGCTGTTTCCCCCGCTGTGTCCCACTGTGTCCCGCTGTGTCGCCCGTTTTGTCTCGCTGTGCCCGTGCAGTGTCCCCGCTGTGTCTCACTGTGTCACACTGTGTCCCGTGTTGTCCCGCTTTGTCCCCAGCTGTGACCTCGCAGTGTTTCCCGCTGTGTCCTCGCTGTGTTCCCCGCTGTGTCCCACTGTGTCCACCGTTGTGTCCACCGCTGTGTCCTCGCTGTGTCCCCCGCTGTGTCCCGATGTGTCCTCGCTGGGTCCCCCACTGTGTCCCGCTGTGTCCCCCGCTGTGTCCCGCTGTGTCCGACTGTGTCCCGCTCTGTCCCCGCTGTGTCCCGCTGTGTCCCTCTGTGTCCCCGCTGTGTGTCCGCTGTGTCCCGCTGTGTACCCCGCTGTGTCCAGCTGTGTCCTTTTGTGTCACGCTGTTTCCCCGCTGTGTCCCTGCTGTGTCCCTCTGTGTACCCCGCTGTGTCCAGCTTTGTCCCCGCTGTGTCTCGCTGAGTCCCACGCTCTGTCCCACACTGTGTCCCGCAGTGTCCCGCGCTGTGTCCCGCTGTGTCCCCCGCTGTGTCCCACTGTGTCCCCCGCTGAGTCCCCTCTGTGTCACCGCTGTGTCCCGCTGTTTCCTCGCTGTGTCCCCTGCTGTCTCCCTCTCTGTCCCCCGCTGTGTCTCACGCTTTGTCCCTGCTGTGTCCCACTGTGTAACGCTACGTCCGGCTGTGCCCCCACTGTGTCCCGTTGTGTCCACAGTGTGTACCACGCTGTGTAACGCTGTGTGCCC
Organism: Dipodomys ordii; assembly: GCF_000151885.1. Lineage (NCBI taxonomy): Eukaryota > Metazoa > Chordata > Mammalia > Rodentia > Heteromyidae > Dipodomys > Dipodomys ordii. Next base: position 722 of record NW_012310380.1, on the reverse strand, counting down.
GCTGTATCGATGCTGTGTCCCGCTATATCCTGACTGTGTCCCCCGCTGTCTCCAGCTCTGTCCCCCGCTGTGTCTCACGCTTTGTACCCGCTGTGTCCCACTGTGTCCCGCTGTGTTCCGCTGTGCCCCCACTGTGTCCCGTTGTGTCCACAGCTGTGTACCACACTGTGTAACTCTGTGTGCCCGCTGTATCGGCGGTGTGTCCCGCTGTGTCCTGCTGTGTCCACGATGTGTCCTCCCTGTGTCCCCCGCTGTGTCCCGTTGTGTTCCCATCTGTGTACCCCGATGTGTCCTGCTGTATCTACTCTGTCACACTGGGTCCCGCTGTTTCCTTCCTGTGTTCCCCGCAGTGTCACGCTGTGTCCCCGCTGTATCGACGCTGTGTCCCCGCTGTATGCCCGCTGTGTCCCGCTGTGCACCCCGCTGTGTCCAGCTGTGTCACCGCTGTGTGCTTGCTGTGGCCACTCTCTCTCTTCTGTGTCCCCTGCTGTGTCCCCGCTGTGGCCCGCTGAGTCCCACTTTGTCTCCTGCTTTGTCCTGATGTGTACCCCATAGACCATGCTGTGTCCCGATGAGAAAGACTGGAACTCCTTATAACCCATAACTCCCACGCTGTGTCCACCGCTGAAACCCCTCTGTGTCGCCGCCGAGACTACCTGTGACTTCTCTGTGTCCCGCGCTATTGCAAACTTAGTCGCAATTTGAGATTCTATGAGTCCGCA
>NW_012310379.1:0-2408 GCF_000151885.1 Dipodomys ordii | reverse complement strand
GCACCTCCCGCCGCCCCATCCACCTTGTCGACGGCGAACGCGCGCCATCTAGTGGTGGTTTTGTGAATTGCAGTTTTCTCTCATGAAATGCATGGGGGAAAAAAAAGAACAAACAAACCACGCACTGACTGACTGAGAAAACCGGCCCAGGCTGGCTGGCCCCGAGAGAGACTGCCTTCTTTTCAGAGAAGGGGTGGGGTGGGGATGATGATGTGCCTCGTTGGAGTATGGGGCCCATGCATAGGCAGGCAGGCAGGCAGGCAGGCTCGGAGTGGGACCGTTGTGTGTTGGAGCGCCAGTACAGTAGCTCAAGCCCCAGGATTGACTGGCAAGTCGAGAGGAAAAGGAGGGAGGGAGTGCGGGCGGGCGGGCGGGCGGGAGAGAGAATTCAACCGAGAGAGAGAGAGACAGACAGACAGACAGACAGACAGAGACAAAGAGAGACACAGAGAGAGAAATAGAGAAACAGAAACAGAGAGACAAGAGACAGAGACGTGGTGAATTGGTCCGGCTGGACTACATACATGCTCTGTCGCGTCCGATCTTTGAGTTTCCTCAAAGATGCACGCACGCACACACACAGATACACTGAGATGCCCTCTGCCCCCTCTTCTCTCCTCTCCAATTCCCCCGCCCCCTCCCCCCTCCCCCCCCGTCAGGCACCAGAAATGAGATCCCTCCCCTTCGCCTATTGCGTCAATTACAAACAAAAGGCAGCGTGAGATTCAAGCAAATTTGTTTTATTTTGTTCCGAGGGTAGGGTTGTGGATTTTGGTGCGGGGGGGGGGGGGTCGGAGGTCGTGGTCGTGGTCGAGTAATCGCATGCGGGGGGGGTGAGAATGGACGGTTTCGCCACCTGCATGGATGGCTCGCGTTCCCCTCTGGCTGTCTGGTTGCCGCTGAGTGCTTCAGATATCACCATCCGATCAGGAAGCAGGGGCTGGAAGATAAAGAGATATTAAAGAGATAATTAGGAGCAGGACTCCAGGGAAGCCCGAAGGCGGGGGGGCGGGGGGAGGTGGGAGGGAGAGAATGGTGGAGAGGAGGGGAGACGGATCTATCCAGGGAACGAGCGACTCCTCCCCCTCCCCCTCCGCAACACGTCGGCTGGCGGTCGAAACCCCGCCCTCCCCCCTCCCCGTCGTCATGGCTACGACAGAGGAAAAGCAAATGATGATAATAATGAATCATAACAACCTATATGTATGTGTATGTCAGAACTCTCACTCCCCACTGCCGGGTAGGTGAGGACTGACTGACTGAGTGAGTGACTGACCCGACCCGTGTTTTGCCCCTCCCGCCGCCCCATCCACCTTGTCGACGGCGAACGCGCGCCATCTAATGGTGGTTTTGTGAATTGCAGTTTTCTCTCATGAAATGCATGGGGGAAAAAAAAGAACAAACAAACCACGCACTGACTGACTGAGAAAACCGGCCCAGGCTGGCTGGCCCCGAGAGAGACTGCCTTCTTTTCAGAGAAAGGGTGGGGTGGGGATGATGATGTGCCTCGTTGGAGTATGGGGCCCATGCATAGGCAGGCAGGCTCGGAGTGGGACCGTTGTGTGTTGGAGCGCCAGTACAGTAGCTCAAGCCCCAGGATTGACTGGCAAGTCGAGAGGAAAAGGAGGGAGGGAGTGCGGGCGGGCGGGCGGGCGGGAGAGAGAATTCAAACGAGAGAGAGAGAGACAGACAGACAGACAAACAGACAGACAGACAGACAGAGACAAATAGAGACACAGAGAGAGAAATAGAGAAACAGAAACAGAGAGACAAGAGACAGAGACGTGGTGAATTGGTCCGGCTGGACTACATACATGCTCTGTCGCGTCCGATCTTTGAGTTTCCTCAAAGATGCACGCACGCACACACACAGATACACTGAGATGCCCTCTGCCCCCTCTTCTCTCCTCTCCAATTCCCCCGCCCCCTCCCCCCTCCCCCCCCGTCAGGCACCAGAAATGAGATCCCTCCCCTTCGCCTATTGCGTCAATTACAAACAAAAGGCAGCGTGAGATTCAAGCAAATTTGTTTTATTTTGTTCCGAGGGTAGGGTTGTGGATTTTGGTGCGGGGGGGTGGGGTCGGAGGTCGTGGTCGTGGTCGAGTAATCGCCTGCGGGGGGGGGTGAGGATGGACGGTTACGCCACCTGCATGGATGGCTCGCGTTCCCCTCTGGCTGTCTGGTTGCCGCTGAGTGCTTCAGATATCACCATCCGGTCAGGAAGCAGGGGCTGGAAGATAAAGAGATATTAAAGAGATAATTAGGAGCAGGACTCCAGGGAAGCCCGAACGCGGGGGGGGGCAGGGGGAGGGGGGAGGGAGAGAATGGTGGAGAGGAGGGGACTTCTTCCTAGGAATAATGAAACTGATGAAAAGAGACTATGATCAATTAAACCAAATCTCATTCTC
>NW_012310378.1:0-2408 GCF_000151885.1 Dipodomys ordii | reverse complement strand
GGGAGGCAGAATAAGGAGAAGGAGAAGGAGCTTCAGAAGGAGAATCAGAAGCAGAAGGAGAAGCAGAAACAGAAGGAGAACAAGAAGGAGAAGCAGGAAAATCATAAGAAGCAGAAGTAGAAGCAGAAAGAGAAGGAGAAGAAGGAGAAGCAGAAGTAGAATCAGAAGAAACAGAAGAAGAAGAAGAAGAAGAAGAAGAAGAAGAAGAAGAAGAAGAAGAATAAGAAGAAGAAGATGAAGAAGAAGAAGGATAAGAAACAGAAGAAGGAGAAGATCATAAGTTGATTAAGATTGAGATGCTGAAGGAGAAGGAGAAAGAGTTTTTTGATATGCTGATGATGTTTGAGAAGCAGAAGCAGAAGAAACAGGGAGAAGCCGAAGAAGCAGAAGCAGAATCTGAAGCAGAAGGAGAAACAGAAGAAGCACAATCTGAAGCAGAAGCAGAAGAAACAGAAAGAGTAGAATAAGCAGAAGCAGCAGGAGAAGCAGAAGGAGAAGGCTATAGAGAAGGTTAGGAGTAGGAGAAGCATAAGGATAAGTAGAAGCAGAAAGAGACGCAGAAGGAGAATCAGCACGAGAAGGAGGAGAAGCAGGAGAAGCAGAAGCAGAAGAAGCAGAAGAAACAGAGGACGCAGAAGCATAATAAGAAGCAGAAGGAGAAATTGAAGCAGAAGCAGAAGCAGAAGGAGAAGCAGAAGCCGAAGGAGAAGCAGAAGAAGTAGAAGGAGAAGGAGAAGCAGAAAGAGAAGCAGAAAGAGAAGCAGAACGAGAAGCAGGAGAAGCAGAAGCAGGAGAAGCAGAAGCAGAAGAAACAGAAGAAGGAGAAGAAGCAGAAGAAGAAGGAGAAGCAGAAACATAAGGAAAAGCAGAAAGAGAAGCAGGAGAAGCAGAAGAAGCAGCAGCAGCTGAAGCAGAAGCAGAAGAAGCCGAAGAAGCAGAAGCAGAACCTGAAGCAGAAGGAGAAGCAGGAGAAGCAGAAGAAGCAGAATCTGGAGAAGCAGGAGAAGCAGAAGCAGAAAGCGAAGCAAAAGCAGAAGGAGAAGCATAAGGAGAAGCAGAAGAAACAGAAGAAGCAGAGGCAGTAGCAGAAGAAGCAGAAGATGCAGAAGGAGAAGCAGAAGGAAAAGCAGGAGAACGAGAAGGAGAAGGAGAAACAGAAGGAGAAGCAGAAAAAGAAGCAGAAGAAGGAGCAGGAGAAGGAAAAGCAGCAGGAGAAGCAGAAAGAGCAGCAGAAGGAGAAGCAGGAGATGCAGAAACAGGAGGAGCAGAAGCAGAAGAAACAGGAGAAGGACAAGAAGCAGAACAGAAGGAGAAGCAGAAACAAAAGGAGAAGCAGAAAGAGAAGGAGGGGAAGTAGTAGAAGAAGAAACAGGAGAAGCATGAGCAGAAGAAACAGGAGAAGCCGAAGAAGCAGAGGCAGAATCTGAAGCAGAAGGAGAAACAGAAGAAGCACAATCTGAAGCAGAAGAAACAGAAATAGTAGAATAAGCAGAAGCAGAAGCAGCAGGAGAAGCAGAAGAAGAAGACGGAGAAGGCGAGAGACAAGGATTAGGAGTAGGAGAAGCAAAAGGATAAGCAGAAGCAGAAAGAGACGCAGAAGGAGAAGCAGCACGAGAAGTAGGAGAAGCTGGAGAAGCAGAAGCAGAAGAAGCAGAAGAAACAGAAGACGCAGAAGCAGAATGAGAAGCAGAAGGAGAAAATGAAGCAGAAGCAAAGGAGAAGCAGAAGCAGAAGTAGAAGCAGAAGTAAGAGAAGGAGGAGCAGAAAGATAAGCAGAAAGAGAAGCAGGAGGAGCAGAAGAAGCAGCAGCAGGAGAAGAAGAAGCAGAAGAAGCCGAAGAAGCAGAAGCAGAACCTGAAGCAGAAGGAGAAGCAGGAGAAGCAGAAGAAGCAGAACCTGGAGAAGCAGAAGGCGAAGCAGAAGCAGAAAGAGAAGCAAAAGCAGAAGGAGAAGCAGAAGAAACAGAAGAAGCAGAGGCAGTAGCAGAAGAAGAAGAAGATGCAGAAGCAAAAGGAGAAGCAGAAGGAAAAGCAGAAGAACGAGAAGGAGAAGTAGCAGGAGAAACAGAAGGAGAAGCAGAAAGAGAAGCAGAAGAAGGAGCAGGAGAAGGAAAAGCAGCAGGAGAAGCAGAAAGAGCAGCAGAAGGACAAGCAGGAAATGTAGAAACAAGAGAAGCAGAAGCAGAAGAAAAAGGAGAAGGACAAGAAGCAGAAGCAGAAGGAGAAGCAGATACAGAAGTAGAAGCAGAAAGAGAAGGAGGGGAAGCAGAAGAAGCAGAAGCAGGAGAAGCAGAAGCATAAGAATCCGAAGAAGCAGAAGCAGAACCTGAAGCAGAAGGAGAAGCAGGAGAAGCAGAAGAAGCAGAATCTGGAGAAGCAGAATGAGAAGCAGAAGGAGAAGCAGAAGCG
>NW_012310377.1:0-2408 GCF_000151885.1 Dipodomys ordii | reverse complement strand
CTTCTGCTTCTTCTGCTTCTGTTTCTGCTTCTGCTTCTCCTTCTGCTGCTCTTTCTGCTTCTCCTGCTGCTTTTCCTTCTCCTGCTCCTTCTTCTGCTTCTCTTTCTGCTTCTCCTTGTTTCTCCTAATCCTTCTCCTTCTCGTTCTTCTGCTTTTCCTTCTGCTTCTCCTTCTGCTTCTGCATCTTCTGCTTCTTCTGCTACTGCCTCTTTTTCTTCTGTTTCTTCTGCTTCCACTTCTGCTTCTCCTTCTGCTTTTGCTTCTCTTTCTGCTTCTGCTTCTCCTTCTGCTTCTCCAGATTCTGCTTCTCCTGTATCTCCTTCTGCTTCAGGTTCTGCTTCTGCTTCTTCTGCTTCTTCTGCTTCTGCTTCTCCTGCTGCTGCTTCTTCTGCTTCTCCTGCTTCTCTTTCTGCTTTTCCTTCTGTTTCTGCTTCTCCATCTTCTTCTTCTCCTTCCTATGTTTCTTCTGCTTCTGCTTCTCCTGCTTCTGCTTCTTCTGCTTCTCCTGCTTCTCCTTCTCATTCTCCTTCTCTTTCTGCTTCTGCTTATCCTTCTGTTTCTCCTACTCCTAATCCTTCTCTTTCTCCTTCTCCTTCTTCTTCTTCTGCTTCTCCTGCTGCTTCTTCTTCTGCTTCTTCTGCTTTTTCTGTTTCTTCTTCTTCTGCTTCAGCTTCTGCTTCTTCTGCTTCTCCTTCTGCTTCTGCTCTTCTCCTTCTGCTTCTTCTGTTTCTGCTTCTCCTGATTCTTCTTCTTCTGCTTCTCCTACTTCTCCTTCTGCTTCTCCGTCTCCTTCTCCTTCTCCATCAATTTCTCCTTCTTGTGCTTCTCATTCTGCTTCTGCTTCTCCTGCTTCTGCTTCTTCTGTTTCTCCTTCTGCTTCTTCTTCTGCTTCTCTTTCTGCTTCTTATTCTGCTTCTGCTCCTCCTACTCCTAATCCTTCTCTTTCTCCTTCTTCTTCTGCTTCTCGTTCTCCTTCTGCTTCTTCTGCTTGTTCGGTTTCTTTTGCTTCTGCTTTTCCAGCTTCTGCTGCTTCTGCTTCTCCTTCTGCTTCAGGTTCTCCTTCTGATTCTTCGGCTTCTTCTGTTTCTTCTGCTTCTGCTTCACCTGCTACTGCTTCTTCTGCTTCTCTTTCTGCTTCTCCTTCTGCTTCTGCTTCTCCTTCTGCTCCTTCTCCTTCTTCTGTTTCTTCTTCTTCTTCTTCTGCTTCTCTCGCTTCTGCTTCTTCTGCTTCTGCTGCTTGTCCTTCTCCTTCTGCTTCTCCTTCTCCTTCTTCTGCTTCTCTTTCTGCTTCTGCTTCTTCTGATTCTCCAACTTCTCCTTCTTCTTCTTCTATTTCTGCTTCTCTTTCTGCTTCTGCATTTCCTTCTGCTTCACCTTCTGCTGCTCCTTCTCCTTCTTCTGTTTCTCCCTCTTCTTCTGCTTCTTATGCTTCTTCTTTTTCTTCTGGTTCTGCTTCTCCTGCTTCTGCTTCTTATGCTTCTACTGCTTCTTCTTCTGCTTCTTCTGCTTCTACTTCTCTTTCTGCTTCTGCTTCTCCTGCTTGTTTTTCTGCTTCTTTTGCTGCTTTTTCTACTTCTCCTTCTGCTTCTCTTTTTGCTTCTCCTTCTGCTTCCGCTTCTTCTGTTTCTCGTGCCTGAATTTCTGGTTCTACTTCTTCTGCTGCTTCTCGTTCTGCTTCTGCTTCTCCTTCTGCTTCTGTTTCTGCTTCTTCTCTTTCGGCTTCTCCTGCTTCTGCTTCTTGACCTCCTCCTGCTTCTCTTTCTGCTTCTCCTTCTGCTTCTGCGTCTCCTTCTGCTTCTGTTTCTGCTTCTTCTCTTTCGGCTTCTCCTGCTTCTGCTTCAGCTTCTGCTTCTTCTGCTTCTCCTGCTTCTCCTTCTTCATCTCCTTCTGCTTATGCTTGTCCTTATGCTTCTTCTGCCTCTGCTTCTCCTTCTCTTTCTTTTGCTTCACATTTTGCTTCTGCTTCTTCTGCTTTTCCTGCTTCTCCTTCTGCTTCTGCTTCTTCTGCTTCTCCTTCTGCATCTTCTTCTGCTTCTGATTCTCCTTCTCCTTGTTCTGCTTCTCCTTCTGATTCTCCTTCTGCTTCTTCTTCTGCTTTACCTGCTTCTCTTTCGGCTTCTCCTTCTGCTTCTCCTTCTGTTTCTCCTTCTCCTTCTTGTTCTTCTGCTTTTCCTTCTGCTTTTCCTACTGCTTCTGCTACAACTACTACTGCTTTCTACTTTCTTCTGTTTCTTCTGCTTCTCCTTCTGCTTTTGATTCTCTTTCTGCTTCTGCTTCTCCTTTCTGCTTCTCATTTCTGCTTCTCCAAATTCTTCTTCTTCTGCTTCTCCTGCTTCTCTTTCTGCTTCAGTTCTGCTTCTGCTTTCTTCGGATTCTTATGCTTCTGCTTCTCCTGCTTCTGCTTCTTC
>NW_012310376.1:0-2408 GCF_000151885.1 Dipodomys ordii | reverse complement strand
TTTGTCCCGCTGTGTCTCGTTGTGTCCTACGCTCTGTCCCCCACTGTGTCCCGCTGTGTCCCCCGTTGTGTCCCGTTGTGTCCTCCGCTGTGTCCCGCTGTGTCCCCGCTGGGTCACCACTGTTTCCCCTGTGTCCTCGCTGTGTCCCCCGCTGTGTCCCATTGTGTCCCCCGCTGTGTCCCGCTATGTCCCGCTGTGTCCCTGCTGTGACGTGCTGTGTTCTGCTGTGTCCCCGCTGTGTCCCGCTGTGTACCCCGCTGTGTCCAGCTTTGTCCTCGCTGTGTCTCTCTGTGTCCAACGCTCTGTCCCCCACTGTGTTCGCTGTGTCCCCCGCTCTGTCTGGCTGTGTCCCCCGCTGTGTCCCGCTGTGTTCCCGCAGGGTCACCGCTGTTTCCCGCTGTGTTCCGCTGTGTTCCGTGATGTCCAGCTATGTCCCCCGCTGTGTACCCCGCTGAGACCCCGCTGTGTCCCCCGCTGTCTCCCACTCTGTCCCCCACTGTGTCCCAATGTGTCCTGCTGTGTCCCGCTGTGTCCCCCACTGTGTCCCTTTGTGTCCCCAGTGGTGTACCCCGCTGTGTCCCGCTGTGTCCTCACTGGGTCCCCCGCGGTGACCCGCTGTGTCCCCCACTTTGTCCCGCTGTGTCCCCCGCTATGTTCCCCGCTGTGTCCTGCTGAGTCCCCCGCTGTGTCCCGTTGTGTCCCGCTGTGTCTCCCGCTGTGTCCCTGCTGTGTTCCTGCTGTGTCCCCGCTGTGTCCGCTGTGTCCCGCTGTGTCCTCGCTGTGTCCCACACTGTGTTCCACTGTGTCCTCGCTGTGTCCCCTGCTGTGTCCCGTTGTGTCCCCAGCTGTGTACAGCACTGTGTACCGCTGTGTCCCCCCTGTGTCCCGCTATTTCTACTGCTGTGTCCCTTCTGTGTCCCACTGTTTCGAGCTGTGTCCTCACTGTTTCCCACACTGTGTTCTGCTGTGTCCTCGCTGTGTCCCCTGATGTGTCCCTTTGTGACCCCAGCTGTGTACCCCGCTGTGTCCCGCTGTGTCCCCACTGTATCCACGCTGTGCCCCGCTTGGTCCCGCTGTGTCCTCGCTGTGTTCCCCGCTGTGTCCCACTGTGTACCCCTCTGTGTCCCCCTCTGTGTCCCGATGTGTCCCCCGCTGTGTCCGGCTCTGTCCCGCTGTGTACTGCTGTGTCCCCCGCTGAGTCCCGCTGTGTCCCCGCTGTGTCCCGCTGTGTCCTGCTGTGTCCCACGCTGTGTCCCGCTGTGTCTACTGCTGAGTCCCTGCTGTGTCCTGCTGTGTCTCGCTGTTTCCTCGCTGTGTCCCCCGCTTTCTCCTGCTTTGTCCCACGCTGTGTCCCGCTGTGTTCCCACTTTGTCCCCCGCTGTGTCCCTATGTGTCCCGCTGTGTACCCCGCTGTGTCCTTCTATGTTCCCGCAGTGCCCCCCCTGTGTCCCTCTGTGTCCCGTGGTGTCCCGCTTTGTCCCCCGCTGTGTCCCCCGGTGAGTCCCCGCTGTGTCCCTGCTATGTCCCGCTGTGTCCTCCCTGTTTCCCCCGCTGTGTCCCGCTGTGTCCTCCGTTGTGTCCCGCTGTGTCTACTGCTGTGTCCCCGCTGTGTCCTGCTGTGTCCCGCTGTGTCCTCGCTGTGTCCCACGCTGTGTTCCACTTTGTCCTCGCTGTGTCCCCCGATGTGTCCCTTTGTGTCCCCATGTGTGTACCCGCTGTGTCCCGCTGTGTCCCCACTATATCGACGCTGTGTCCCGCTGGTTCCCGCTGTGTCCTTGCTGTGTTCCCCGCTGTGTCCCGCTGTGTACCCTTCTGTGTCCCACTCTGTGTACCACTGTGTCCACCGCTGTGTCCCGCTGTGTCCCGCTGAGTACTGCTGTGTCGCCCGCTGAGTCCCGCTGTGTCCCCACCGTGACCCGCCTGTGTCCCCGCTGTATCCCGGTGTGATCCGCTGTGTCCCCCGCTGTGTCCCCCGCTGTGTCCGACTGTGTCCTCGCCGTGTCCCCCGCTGTGTCCCGCTGTGTCCCCGCTGTGACCCCCGTGTCCCCCGCTGTGTCCCGCTGTGATCTGCTGTGTCCCCCGCTGTGTCCCCCGCTGTGTCCCGCTGTGTCCCCAGCTGTGTAACCCGCTGTGTCCCTGCTGGGTCCCGCTGTGTCCTCGCTGTGTTCCCCACTGTGTCCCGCTGTGTCCCCCACTGTGTCCCGCTGTATTCTCGCTGGGACCCCCGCTGTGTCCCGCTGTGTCCCCCGCTGTGTTCCACTGTGTCCCGCTGTGTCCCTCTTTGTCTCCGCTGTGTGCCCGCTGTGTCCCGCAGTGTCCCCCCTGTGCCCCGCAGTGTCCCGATGTGTCCTCCGCTTTGTCCCGCTAAGTACCCTGCAGTGTCCCTGCTGTGTCCCGCTGTGTCAAAC
>NW_012310375.1:0-824 GCF_000151885.1 Dipodomys ordii | reverse complement strand
AAGGCAGCGGGAGGGCGGGACCTCCAGCGTCCTCCCGCGCTCGGGGCATTGTGGGACGGTGGAGGTGCGTGCCGGTCGTCGGAGGCCCTGAGGAGGACTGCGGGGCCGAGAGGCCTGGCCCTTCGGCGGAGCTGCGGCTGAGGGAGCGGCCTTTGACCACCGCACAGCCCCCACGGCCCGGCTCGCCCGCCCGCTCGGACTTCTGAGGTCCGAGGCGACTCCCCCCTCGCCCGCGTCCCGGAGGTGCCGGCCCGGGGCCTCGCGACGTCGCTCAGCGCCGCCGCCGGACGGGCGCGCCCGCCTCACCGGCGCCCCCCGAGGGGCCCGCGCCGCCTCGCGACCCCCGCGCTCGGCGGAGCCCGGCCCGTGAGCCCCGGAGCCTGCCCGTGACCCCGCCGCCGCCCCCGCCCCACACCCAAGGCCCCGCGACCGGGCCGGAGCCGCGGGCGGCGGGGCAGGGGTGGGCGCCCCGATGAGCCCCGAGTGCGAGGAGCCGCCGCCCCCCCTCGCAGGTGAGCGCGAACCTCGACCTGCCCGCGCCGCGCCTTCGCCCCCCTCCCCCAGGGTCCCTTCACCATCCCGGGGTCCCCCCTTCCCGTCCCAGGTCCCCCCCCGTCCCGCGGTCCCCTCTGCCCGTCCCGCGGTCCCCTCTTTCCCGTCCCGGGATCCCCATCCTGGTCCTCCCCGTCCCGCGGTCCCCCTTCGTCCCGACGGCTTCTCCGCTGTACCCCCGTCCCCCGCGTCACCCAGTTACCTCCACCGGGTCTCCGTGTCCCGACCTCTCATTACCGTCTCTCAGTCTATCTCAAATATCTCGACCCGTG
>NW_012310373.1:0-2408 GCF_000151885.1 Dipodomys ordii | reverse complement strand
GGAAAGGAAGAGCCGCAGAAGCAATAGGATTAGCAGAAGGAGAAGCTGAAGCAGAATGAGAAGCAGAAAGAGAAGCAGTAGAAGCAGAAGAAGCAGGAAAATAAGAAGCGGAAGAAAGAGAAGAAGAAGAAGAAGAAGAAGAAGAAGAAGAAGAAGAAGAAGAAGAAGAAGAAGAAGAAGAAGAAGAAGAAGAAGAAGAAGAAGAAGAAGAAGAAGAAGAAGAAGAAGGAGAAGGAGAAGGAGAAGCATAAGGAGAAGAAGTAGAAGCAGAAGAAGCAGAAGCAGGAGAAGCAGAAGCAGTAGAAAAAGAATAAGCATAAGAAGAAGAATCAGAGGGAGAAGCAGAAGAAGGAGAAGGAACAGCAGAAAGAGAAGTAGAAGGAGAATCAGAAGGAGAATCAGAAGAAGGAGTAGCAGAAGCAGAAGAAGCAGCAGAAGGAGAAGCAGAAGCAGAAAAAGATGCAGAACGAGAAGCAGGAGAAGCAGAAGAAGCAGAAGCAGAAGGAGAAGCAGAAGTAGGAGAAGGAGAAGGAGAAGGAAGTGCAGCAGAAGCAATAGGAGAAGCAGAAGGAGAAGCAGAAGCAGAATGAGAAGCAGAAAGAGAAACAGTAGAAGCAGAAGAAGCAGGAAAAGCAGAAGCAGAAGAAAGAAAGGAAGAAGAAGAAGACGAAAAAGAAGGAGAAGAAGAGGAAGAAGAAGAAGAAGCAGCAGCATAAGGAGAAGCATAAGGAGAAGCAGTAGAAGCAGAAGCAGGAGAAGCAGAAGCAGAAGAAAAAGAATAAGCAAAAGAAGCAGAAGCAGTGGGAGAAGCAGAAGAAGTAGAAGGAAAAGGAGAAGCAGAAGCAGAAAGAGAAGCAGAAACAGAAGGAGAACAAGAAGGAGAAGCAGGAGAATCAGAAGAAGCAGAAGTAGAAGCAGAAAGAGGAGAAGAAGGAGAAGCAGAAGTAGAATCAGAAGAAACAGAAGAAGAAGAAGCAGAAGAAACAGAAGCAAAAGAAACAGAAGAAGGAGAAGAGCAGAAGCAGAAGCAGAAGGAGAAGCAGAAGCAGAAGGAGAATCAGAAAGAGAAGCAGGAGTAGCAGAAGAAGCAGGAGAAGCAGAAGCAGAACAAACAGGAGAAGCCGAAGAAGCAGAAGCAGAATCTGAAGCAGAAGGAGAAACAGAAGAAGCACAATCTGAAGCAGAAGCAGAAGAAACAGAAATAGTCGAATTAGCAGATGCAGAAGCACCAGGAGAAGCAGTAGAAGAAGAAGGAGAAGGCGAAAGAGAAGGATTAGGAGTAGGAGAGGCAAAAGGATAAGCAGAAGCAGAAAGAGACGCAGAAGGAGAAGCAGCACGAGCAGTAGGAGAAGCAGGAGAAGCAGAAGAAACAGAAGACGCATAAGCAGAATGAGAATCAGAAGGAGAAATTGAAGCAGAAGCAGAAGGAGAAGCAGAAGCAGAAGCAGAAGGAGAAGCAGAAGAAGGAGAAGGAGAAGCAGAAAAAGAAGCAGAACGAGAAGCAGGAGAAGCAGAAGCAGGAGAAGCAGAAACAGAAAAAACAGAAGGAGAAGAAGCAGAAGCAGGAGAAGCAGAAGCAGAAGAAGCCGAAGCAGAACCTGAAGCAGAAGGAGAAGCAGTAGAAGCAGAAGAAGCAGAATCTGGAGAAGCAGAAGGAGAAGCAGAAGGAAAAGCAGAAGAAGGAGAAGGAGAAGGAGAAACAGAAGGAGAAGCAGAAAGAGAAGCAGAAGAAGGAGCAGGAGAAGGAAAAGCAGCAGCAGAAGCAGAAAGAGCAGCAGAAGGAGAAGCAGGAGATGCAGAAACACGAGAAGCAGAAGCAGAAGAAACAGGAGAAGGACAAGAAGCAGAAGCAGAAGGAGAAGCAGAAACAGAAGGAGAAGCAGAAAGAGAAGGTGGGGAAGCAGAAGAAGCAGAAGCAGGAGAAGCAGAAGCATAAGAATCCGAAGAATCAGAAGCAGAACCTGAAGCAGAAGGAGAAGCAGGAGAAGCAGAAGAAGCAGAATCTGGAGAAGCAGAATGAGAAGCTGAAGGAGAAGCAGAAACAGAAAGAGAATCAAAAGCAGAAGGAGAATCAGAAGAAACAGAAGAATAGAAGCAGTAGCCGTTGTAGCAGAAGCAGAAGGAGAAGCCGAAGGAAAAGCAGAAGAACAAGAAGGAGAAGGAGAAACAGAAGGAGAAGCAGAAGGAGAAGAAGAAAGAGAAGCAGGTAAAGCAGAAGAAGAAGAAGCACAAGGAGAATCAGAAGGAGAAGCAGAAGAAGGAGAAGCAGAAGCAGAAGCAGAAGAAGATGCAGAAGGAGAAGCAGGAGAAGCAGAAGAAGCAGAAGCAGAAGGAGAAGCAGGAAAAGCAGAAGAATGCTAGAAGTCAAAGGAGAAGCAAAAGAAGGAGAAGGAGAAGCAGAAGCAGAA
>NW_012310372.1:0-2408 GCF_000151885.1 Dipodomys ordii | reverse complement strand
AGAAGCAGAAGGAGAAGCAGAGAGAGAAGGAGGGGAAGCAGAAGAACAGAAGCAGGAGAAGCAGAAGCATAAGAATCCGAAGAAGCAGAAGGAGAACCTCAGGGAGAAGGAGAAGCAGGAGAAGCAGAAGAAGCAGAATCTGGACAAGCAGAATGAGAATCAGAAGGAGAAGCAGAAGCAGAAAGAGTATCAAAAGCAGAAGGAGAAGCAGAAGAAACAGAAGAAGTAGAAGCAGTAGCAGTTGTAGCAGAAGCAGAACGAGAAGCAGAAGGAAAAGCAGAAGAACAAGAAGGAGAAGGAGAAACAGAAGGAGAAGCAGAAGGAGAAGCAGAAAGAGAAGCAGGTAAAGCAGAAGAAGAAGAAGCAGAAGAAGAATAAGAAGGAGAAGCAGAAGAAGGAGAAGGAGAAGCAGAAGAAGAAAAATATGCAGAAGGAAAAGCAGAAGAAGCAGAAGCAGAAGGAGAAGCAGGAAAAGCAGAAGAAGCAGAAGCAAAAGGAGAAGCAAAAGAAGGAGAAGGAGAAGCAGAGGCAGAAGAAGAAGCATAAGGCCAAGCACAAGCAGAAGGAGATGCAGAAGGAGAAGCAGAAGAACCAGAAGATGAAGGAGAAGCAGAAGTAGGAGAAGGAGAAGGAAGAGAAGCAGAAGCAGAAGGAGAAGCAGAAGCGGAATGAGAAACAGAAAGAGAAGCAGGAGAAGCACAAGAAGCAGAAGCAGGAGAAGCCGAAAGAGAAGAAGCAGAAGAAGAAGAATCAGAATCAGAAGTAGAAGCAGAAGGAGAAGCAGCAGAAGAAGTAGAATTAGAAATTCAGGCAGGAGAAATAGAAGAAGCAGAAGGCGAAGCAAAAAGAGAAGGAGAAGGAGAAGGAGAAGAAGCAGCAGAAGGAGAAGCAGCAGAAGAAGCAGAAAAACAAGCAGGAGAAGCAGAAGCACAAAGAGAAGTAGAAGCAGAAGAAGCAGAAGCAGATGGAGAAACAGAAGTAGGAGAAAGAGCAGCAGAAAGTGAAGCAGAAGGAGATGCAGAAGCAGAAAGAGAAGCAGAAACAGAAGGAGAAGAAGAAGGAGAAGTTGGAGGATCAGAAGGTGAAGCAGAAGGAGATGCAGAAGCAGAAAGAGAAGCAGAAACAGAAGGAGAAGAAGAAGGAGAAGTCGGAGGATCAGAAGAAGCAGAAGCAGAAAGAGAATGAGAAGAAGGAGAAGCAGAAGGAGAAGGACAAGCAGGAGAAGCAGAAGAAGCAGAAGCGGGAGAAGCAGAAGAAGAAGAAACAGAAGAAAAAGAAGGAGCAGAAGGAGAAGCAGAAGCAGAAGGAGAAGCAGAAAGAGAAGCAGAAGAAGCAGAAGAAGCAGTAGGAGGAGAAGCAGAAGCAGAAGAAACAGAAGAAGCCCAAGAAGCAGAAGGAGAACCTGAAGCAGAAGGACAAGCAGAAGCAGCAGAAGCTGGAAAAGCAGAAGCAGAAGAAACAGAACAAGGAGAAGAAGCAGAAGCAGAACGAGAAGCAGAAGAAGAAGAAGGAGAAAGAGAAGGATTAGGAGTAGGAGGAGCAGAAGGAGAATCCAAAGCAGAAAGAGAAGCAGAAGGAGAAGCAGAAGGAGAAACAGAAGAAGCAGAAGTAGGAGAAATAGAAGCAGAATGAGAATGACAAGCACAAGAAGGAGAAATTGAAGGAGAAGGAGAAGGAGACGGAGAAGCAGAAGGAGAAGTAGGAGAAGCAGAAGAAGAAGCAGGAGAAGCAGAAGCAGAAGAAACAGAAGAAGGAGAAGAGCAGAAGCAGAAGCAGACGGAGAAGCAGAAGCAAAAGGAGAAGCAGAAGAAGCAGAAGCTGAAGCAGAAGAAGAAGAAACAGAAAAAGCAGAAGAAGCAGAAGAAGCAGCAGCAGGAGAAGCAGAAGAAGAAGGAGAAGGAGAAAGAGAAGGATTAGGAGTAGGAGAAAGAGAAGGATAAGCAGAAGCAGAAAGAGAAGGATAATGAGAAGGAGAAGCAGGAGAAGTAGAAGAAGCAGGAGAAGTAGAAGAAGCAGAAACAGGAGAAGCAGAAGCAGAATGAAAAGCAGAAGAAGGAGAAATTGAAACAGAAGAAGATGCAGAAGGAGAAGCAGGAGAAGTAGTAGAAGCAGAAGAAGGAGAAGCAGAAGGAGAAGCATAAAGAGAAACAGAAGGAGAAGCAGGAGAAGCAGAAGCAGGAGAAGCAGAATCAGAAGAAATAGAAGAAGGAGAAGAAGCAGAAGCAGAAAGAGAAGCAGAAACAGAAGGAGAAGCAGAAATAGAAGCAGAAGAAGCCGAAGAAGCAAAAGCAGAACCTAAAGCAGAAGGAGAAGCAGAAGAAGAAGAATCTGGAGAAGAAGAAGGAGAACCAGAAGGAGAACCAGAAGCAGAAAGAGAAGCAAAAGCAGAAGGAGAAGCAGAAGGAGAA
>NW_012310371.1:0-2409 GCF_000151885.1 Dipodomys ordii | reverse complement strand
TCAGTCCCGCTGTGTCCTCACTGGGTAGCCCACTGTGTCCCCCGCTGTCCCCCCTGTGGCCCGCTGTGGCCCGCTGTGTCCCCCGCTTTATCTTGCTGTGTCCCGCAGTGTCCCCGCTGTGTCCCGCTGTGTAACACTGTGTCCTGTGGTGTCCCACTTTGTCCCACGCTGTGTCCCCAGCTGTGTCCCCTCTGTGTCGCCGCTCTGTCCCCTCTCTGTCCTCTGCTGTCCCCCGCTGTGTCCCCCGCTGTGTCCCCAGCTGTGACCCACTGTGTCCCGCTGTGTCCCCCGCTGTGTCCCCACTGTGTGCCCCCTGTGTCCCACTGTGTACCCCGCTGTGTCCAGCTGTGTTCCCGCTGTGTCCCGCTGTGACCCGCTGTGTTCCCAGCTGTGTCCCGCTGTGTACCCCTCTGTGTCCCCCTCTGTGTCCCGCTGTGTTCCCCGCTGTGTCCCGCTGTGTCCCGCTGTGTCTCCCGCTGTGTCCCTGCTGTGTCCCCGCTGTGTCCTGCTGTATACTGCTGTGTCCCCCGCTGAGTCCCGCTGTGTCCCCGCTGTGTCCCGCTGTGTTCCCCATGTGTACCCCAATGTATCCCACCGTGTCCCACTGTGTCCCCCACTGTTTCCCCCGCTGTGTCCGGCTGTGTCCCCCGCTGTGTGCCGCTGTGTCCCGCTATGTCCGAGCTTTGTCCTGCTGTGTCCCCGCAGTGTCCCCGCTGTGTCCTGCTGTGTCACACTGTGTCCGGTGGTGTCCCACGTTGTCCCCCGCTGTTTCCCCCGCTGTGTCCTCCGCTGAGTCCCCTCTGTATCGACGCTGTGTCCCGCTGTGTCCCGCTGTGTCCTCGCTGTGTTCCCCGCTGTGTCCCGCTGTGTCCCCTGCTGTGTCCCCCGCTGTGTCCTCGCTGTGTCCCCCGCTGTGTCCCGCTGTGTCCTCGCTGGGTCCCCCGCTGTGTCCCGCTGTGTCCCCCACTGTGTGCTGCTGTGTCCGACTGTGTCCCGCTCTGTCCACGCTGTGTCCCCGCTGTGTGCCCGCTGTGTCCCGCTGTGTACCCCGCTGTGTCCAGCTGTGTCACCGAGGTGTCCCGCTGTGGCCCTACTCTGTCTCTGCTCTGTCCCCCGCTTTGTTCCGCTGTGTCCCGCTGTGTCCCCCGCTTTGTCCTACTGTGTCCCCACAGTGTCCCGCTGTGTCCCGCTGTGTCTCACTGTGTCCCGTGGTGTCCCTCTTTGTCCCCCGCTGTGTTCCCCGCTGAGTTCCCTCTATGTGGCCGCTGTGTCCCGCTGTGTGCTCGCTGTGTCCCCCGCTGTCTCCCGCTTTGTCCCCCGCTGTGTTCCGCTGTGTCCCGCTGCGTCCTCGCTGTTTCCCCCGCTGTGTCCCGCTGTGCCCCCCCCTATGTCCCACGCTGTGTTCCACTGTGTCCCGCTCTGTACCCCGCTGTGTCCCGCTATGTTCCCGCAGTGTCCCGCTGTGTCCCGCTGTGTCCTCGCTGTGTCCCCCGCTGTGTCCTGTTGTGTCCCCAGCTGTGTACCTCGCTGTGTCCCTCTGTGTCCCCGCTGTATCGAGTCTGGGTCCCGCTGGGTCCCGCTGTGTCCTCCCTGTGTCCCCTGCTGTGTCCCGCTGTGTCCAACATTGTGTCCTGTTTTGTCTACTGCTTTGTCCCCACTGAGTCCCGCTGTGTCCCGCTGTGTCCTCGCTGTGTCCTCACTGTGTCCCATGCTGTGTTCCGCTGTGGCCTCGCTTTTTTCCCCACTGTGTCCCGCTGTGTACCCCTCTGTGTCCCCCGCTGTGTCTCTCTGTGTCCCCCGCTGTGTCCATGCTCTTTCCCCTCTGTGTCCCGCTGTGTCGCGCTGTGTACTGCTGTGTCCCCCTCTGAGTCCCGCTGTGTCCCCGTTGTGTCCCAATGTGTCCTCGCTCTGTCCCCCGCTGTGTACCGCTGTGTCCTTCCTGTGTCCCATGCTGTGTCCCGCTGTGTCCCGCTGTGTCCCCGCTGTGTCCCCCTCTATGTCCCGCTTTGTCCCCCGCTGTGTCCCACTCTGTCCTTGCTGTGTCCCCCACTGTGTGCCGCTGTGTCCTCGCTGTGTCCCCCGCTGTGTCGCGCTGTGTCCTTTTGTGTCACGCTGTTTCCCCGCTGTGTCCCTGCTGTGTCCCTCTGTGTACCCCGCTGTGTCCAGCTTTGTCCCCGCTGTGTCTCGCTGTGTCCCACGCTCTGTCCCACATTGTGTCCCGCAGTGTCCCCCGCTGAGTCCCCGTTGTGTCACCGCTGTGTCCCGCTGTGTCCTCGCTGTGTCCCCTGCTTTCTCCCTCTCTGTCCCCCGCTGTGTCTCACGCTTTGTCCCTGCTGTGTCCCACTGTGTCCCGCTGTGTCCGGCTGTGCCCCCACTGTGTCCCGTTGTGTCCAAAGCTGTGTACCACGC